>NW_028241092.1:0-97092 GCF_964263255.1 Lissotriton vulgaris | reverse complement strand
GAAATACCTGGGTACGCTTGAGTATCAAACTATTTTGTGTAAAAGTAGTTTGTGAGTGATAGCAGAGGGTTTGCTGGTGAAAATTTGGTCTTATTTCCCAGTAGGGGTAACACTGAAGCAGTAACAGGTTTTCCAGAGCTTGAATGAAGGGTAAACAGACATTTACTTGCAGTAGAAGAGGAGTAATTCTGAAGCTCAAGAGTAAGTTGAAATCTATTCTTTGTTTAGTGGAACAGACAGAAAAGCGAATGTTTTTATGTTTTATATCATGGGAACAGGGCAGACTAAACTACCAAGCCAATTCTTCACCAGAAAGGAGACAAGCTACCGGGGACCGGTTTCTGGCATTTCAGCCGTCTTCGGCCCGGCTTGCTTGAATCCTGATGTTGCAGTGAGAAAGGGACTCATGTCTGAGTATACCCTGCCACACCTATAGTGGCCAAAAACGATTCAGAAAAGGGGGTGGTGATGAACAGAGTGTCTGAATTAAGCAGACCACTCTTACCCAGTCCAAAGATCAGGGCTTGATCCATCACCGTTATTTATCTCACTGCACAATCCCAGCTCAGAACCTGGCTATATGCAAATCAGTCTGTCCCTGGCCCAGGTGATGGATCAAGCCCTGATCTTTGGACTGGGTAAGAGTGGTCTGCTTAATTCAGACACTCTGTTCATCACCACCCCCTTTTCTGAATCATTTCTGTCCACCATAAGCATGGAAGGGTATACTCAGATGTGAGTCCCTAGCTCATTGCACCATCAGGATTCAAGCAAGTCGGGCCGAAGATGGCTTAAATGCCAGAAACCGGTCCCCGGTAGCTTGCTTCCTTCCCAGTATAAGAATTGGCTTGGTAGTTTGGTCTGCCCTGTTCCCATGATGCACTGGGCCAGGGTCAGACTAATTTGCATATAGCCAAGTTCTGAGCTGGGATGGTGCAGTGAGCTAAAAAACGATGATGGATCAAACCCTGATCTTTGGACTGGGTAAGAGTGGTCTGCTTAATTCAGACACTCTGTTCATCACCACCCCCTTTTCTGAATCATTTCTGTCCACCATAAGCATGGAAGGGTATACTCAGATGTGAGTCCCTAGCTCATTGCACCATCAGGATTCAAGCAAGCCGGGCCGAAGACGGCTGAAATGCCAGAAACCGGTCCCCAGTAGCTTGTTTCCTTCCCAGTATAAGAATTGGCTTGGTAGTTTGGTCTGCCCTGTTCCCATGATGCACTGGGCCAGGGTCAGACTAATTTGCATAAAGCCAAGTTCTGAGCTGGGATGGTGCAGTGAGCTAAAAAACGGTGATGGATCAAGCCCTGATCTTTGGACTGGGTAAGAGTGGTCTGCTTAATTCAGACACTCTGTTCATCACCACCCCCATTTCTGTAACACCAGTAAAAGACAGCTGTTAAATCCCTGCCGCTAAAATGCCTTATTGGCTGTTTTTAGATCCCATCTCCGATCTGGCTGGTCGTTGAGAATATCAGGAAGTGGTGTTTTCGTGTGCTTTTGCACGGGAATGCCTACTCTGCATACCATTAGCATTAGTTGTCTCTCTCATCCTTGGCAATATTTTTAGCTGCAGCTATCGCTGGAAAACTGGCGATATTGACAGTTTGCACCAGCTTGAGAATGGGGTGATAAATATATTGCCACTTTTGCAGTGCTAAAGTGCCGATAAATCAGCGATAAGTCCTTGAGAATATGCCCCAAAGAGAAATTGTGTAACTAGAATGTTAGAGCAGCCAGCATATGGCTAATTGTGTAGGCAGTTATGAAATTACATTGGGCATGAAAAGACATAAGCAACAGATAAGGGGCTAAAAATGAAACTAATGATACAAGGTCATGGGTGAAGCTGTATGCTTCTATTTTTCCTTGCCCTGTCGTTTGCCAGCTACAATTTGGGACAAGGAATGTTTTCTGAAGTAGGTAGAAGCCAAGCCACCTGTGAAATAGTCTTCAACCACTGCTGCTCATATCTATCATTGTATCTATCCTGTGCATGTGGGACACATTTAAGTGTGTACTGTTGTTGGCCATGCTACACATATTGAGCATGTGATAGAAGCTTGCAATAAATGTTATGGCTTTGCATTTGGAGCTGTTTGAAGGCACTGAAATCTTTTCCTCAGCACTGGCTGATGTGTTTTATTCTTGTACTGGGGGGCTAGGTGACACTGGCGCAATACCTCGTTACTTGGGACTGTGCCGGAGCATTTTGAAGATGCCTTGGCATGTAAAGCTGTGCCTACGAAAAGAATGTGGGGATGTGCCTGCGTATCGGGGGTTGTGTTTAGGAAATTAAACCTCTGCCGGTATATAATAACTGTCTGGCGTATACTGTATATCAAGGCAGAATTCCTGGCATATGATGGGTCTACCCATTGGAAGTGATGGCGGACACTCTCACTAAAGGATAGGTGATTCCTAAAATACTATTATGTGTTTTAGCAGTTTATGGGTTCTGTTGTTCATCTTGCACTTATTAGAGGATGTGTAACATCAAAGATGTCTCCTCCATATTTGTCATAGGGCCAAAGGTAATGTGAGATTCCTTCCTGTTATATCATGAAGGTGAAAAGGGTCATATGATGTTAATTCCTTTGCTGTCATGTGAGTCCGTGGGATCTGACGACATCTGTTATGGGGTCATGTACATGTTGAACAGAGTGGGGATTAGGGGTTATCCTTGTGACATGCCGCATAAGATGCCCTTGAGTGCGGAGGTTAACGGAGGCAGGAAGATACTCTGGGTGCATCCTGTGAGGCAGGAGGGGATCCACTCGAGGGTGTTTTGCTGTATGCCAACGTTCAAGAATCTATTAATGAAGATGTGGTGGGAGGCAGTGTCGAATGTAGCATGGAGATCGAGGAGGATCAGGGCCACAGTTTCTCCATGGTCGAGGAGAGTTCTGATGACATCTGTGGCAGCAATTAGTGTGGTCTCAGTCCTGTAGTTGGCACGGAATCCGGTTTATGAGGTGTTGAGGAGGTGGTTGTGTTCCAGGTATTCGATGAGCTGTTAATTGATGGCTTTTTCAAGTGCTTAGGATAGGTAGGGGAGCAGGGAGATTGGTTGGTTGTTTCTGAGGTTGCTTTGGTTAGTGGAGGGTTTCTTTAGGAGGGGTCTGACCTCTGTGTGTTTCCATCCTTCCAGGAAGGTTGCTGTGATGATGGAGGTGTTGAAGATGCTGGTGAGTTCCGTGCTGATTGGGTTGGATCTGAGGTTGAAATGATGTTAAAAAGAAAGGGTTTGGTGGGGTCCCGGAGTGGATCGATGACATGATGGGTGTGGTACTCTGAGTGGTAAGTGGAGACCAAGTGGTGACCGTTCTGTTGGTGTTCACTGGGAGGTTGAGGTTGTTGAAGCTGAGGGTTGAAGTTGTTGTAGATGATGAGATTTTGCTCTGCAAGTAGTTTGAGTGGATGTCACAGAGTTCTTGGGAGGAAGGCATGGTGTTCTCTGTGGCTGTTGGGTTGGAGAATTACTTGACTATTTTGAAAAGCTAATTTGCTTGGATTTCTTAAGTATCGATGCAGGTAGAGATAGCTTCTCTCTTGGCTTCCTTGATGCATAGGTGGTAGTTGCTATGGGCTGGCTTGTGAGAAGCTCTGTCGGAGGGGTTCTTGGTGGTGTGCCATTTCATCTCAAGTCGGTGACAACTGTGCTTGCTGGATCTGAGCTCTGAGGTGTCCCAGATGGCTTGTTTTGAGGTTTTGTTGGGTTTTGCTGGTTTCAACTGGGCTACTCTGTTGGCGCATTTGGTGGTCCAGGCGAAGGTGGTCTGGATGGCCTGATCAAGGTCTGCTGATGTTTTTGTTGCATGGTGCTGATGGCCTGTGTCCACTGAGTCACAGTAACCTTGCCCCAACTGGGATGGGACGGGCAGTGGTGCTTGGCAGTGGTGTGCTGGGGTCGAGGATGGTGAAGTGGACGATGGTGTATTTGGTCCAGGTGAGTTCGATGACGTATGTGAATTTGACTCTGTTGTTGGAGGTAAAGATGGAGTCAAGTGTGCGTCCAGCTTTGTGCACAGGTTCACTGACCAGTTGGGTGAGGCTAATGTTTTCAAGTTCTCCAGGAGGGTGATGTAGTTGTCATTGTTGGGCTCATTGACGTGAAAAATTGAGGCTAAGGGCGATGAGGTTGGTGATCATGTTGGAGAACACTGGTCGGGTCCTGTTGGCCTGTAGGCAAGGGTGCCTCTTACTAAGGTCTTAGTGGCAGTCTGTAGACGAAAGTGGAGGTATTCCATGAGGGTCATCATTGGTGACAGTGCATCGGATGGTTCCTTGAAGATAATGGAATGTTTGTTGGTGCAGTCTCAAAGCATCATCTTGTAGCCATTGGGAGTTGCAGTGGCAATGTCGGGGTATGAAGAGGGTTTAAGTCAAGTTTTAATGATGGAGACATCCGTGGAGAGGGTGGTGATGGTGTCCCAGATTTCTTTGGCGTGTTTTCAGAGAGAGCAGGCGTTTAGCAGGATGCAATGGAATGGTTCTGGGTTATTCATAGGCTTTCAGATCAGGAGTGGTGAGGGGGTCTAGTGTGGGCAGGGGGTCCTGAGTGGCAGGCAAAGCTGCATTGGCAGCAGCTGAAGGGTCCTTTGGTTGTTTGCAGGCAGGACGTGAAGCTGCTGTTGTTGAGGTGCCCGGGGTCTAGGGCCAGGAGCTCCTTGGAGGTGTAGCAGTATATGTTTGGAGGACCAGTGTTTTATTCGCTGTAGGGTGCAGATGAGATTGCCTTTGGCATGCCTTCAGTGTGCCAGTGATGGAGCAAGGACTCATAGGAAAGAGACTTGCTCGGAGCAATCTACTCCTTCAACTAACAAGTTATTAAAATAGTTTTATGTAAAATTAATGTGCACCACATGAATACGTGGGTTAGTGAAGCTTGCTTATGTGTTTACTAATGAGAATAACATGGACAAAGGGCTAATACGGCTCTAAACATGGACATTTTTACTGTGCATGCATCAACTGCATCTACGCAGCGTGACAAGCTATCGCTTGGAGTGAAATTCTTGCGCATGAACAGAAGATGTTACAATGGAGTCTTGAAAACTCGCGTGCACGGCATCTGCTTGTTTGAACTAAATTGGGTGGCTTTTACTAAAGCTAATGCAGGCATAAGTCTAATAAATAAAGTAGAGGTGGGTGGTGTACAGTACTACCATTTTATTTGTGAAAGTAACATCTGTCTTTGACTTTCTCACTAATGTGTATTTGGGTCTATCATGTATAACTGAAGTAAGCTGAGTAAAAGGAAGACTCTGGATGTCCACTGGAAGTGGAAGTTAACCCGGAATGATGACAAAGATGTTGAATGGGAGCAAAGGTCGCAAAGTATTATACCCTGGGAACGGATGGTGAAAAGTTCAATGATGTGGACTTGTATTCAGACTGTTAAAATAATGTTGCAAATAAAATGTGAATGCGGGTGTGAAATAAAATTATGAGTAAAAGTTAAGGGGATGGGTTTGTGAACAATGGTCTAACTGACTTAGAGGACATGTATGCATGGTGTGATGAGCTTCCCCCCTTGCTGCCCGACCAATCAGATTTCGTATTTTTATGATATTGAAACATTATTGAGTGGAACATGAAGAACGAAAAGTATAATTAACATAGCTTTAGTTAGTTAGTCAGATGGGGTCTTACTGAATTCAGAGGTGCTGCGGGAGGTGCTGATACTGGGAGAGATACTGGGAGATGCTGATGAAGAATCGAATGCAGGACTTGAGCTGAACTTTCTGTCCTAATTAATTTGATTAGATCAGAAGATCGTGGAAGAATCTCAAGGAGGAAGAGAGTGTCAGAGAGGGGTGTGACCCAGTCGTCGGTATTCTAGAGAGTTCAACTATCCTGTCCTATTCCTGTCCTGAAATCTTTGTTTCCTGCCCTATTCCGGGGGTCCCTCACCAGCCCCTTTGCCAGGAGGGTGATCTTTCACACCATCCTTGGTAATTATATTTTTCATATTATTTGCAGATGTTCTTTTCTCTCTGTTCTCTCCATTTCGGAGCATTGATCATTAAGTAATTGAATTTTCTCTCGTAAGAATGATGGTGACTGCACTGTGTATTTGAGTTAGTTCACATGGGTTTGAAAATTAGATAATGATTTAAAACTTTCCCAAGTCTGTGGTTATTTACATTTAATAAAGAACAGCTAAGTTCATGTTAATTTTCACCATCAACTAGTTCAACTAATGGTCCATCGACCAGAAGAAATAATTTTTTGATCAGTAAAAAGGTTAGTTAGGAGTATGTGTGTTTATGGGCCCAGGTGAGTATATGATAGTGGAGTATCTTTTGTGGTTAGTACGCCACTGGATCAGTTTTCTGATAGCAGATTTATGGTTATTATTGACTGGTTTGGTGACAAATATTGATTATGGATTTGTGTTTAACAAAAGAATTAGCGTTTTGTTTTATGTTGTCTGGAGATCCCAGGAAAAGTAATAGTGGGTGGTGACAGAACCACACTGCAGTGAGGTTACTCGTCTGTTGGAATAATACTGAGAAGCTATGTAGGGCTGGCAGCGTTAAACTAGGGACTATTTTGTGTAAAAGTATACTGTACAAAGGGGTTTTTAGAATATTCGGACCCTGGGGGCGCACTGCCTAGTTTAGAACGTTACAGTGTGTGAAAGATACACGGAATATCGTTGTGTAGTGCGTGTAGAGCAGACGGCAAACACCCTTAACCGTCCAACAAGTCAACAGACAAAGCAAATTAACAAAGCTACGCTCTCGCAACTACATGTGTGGTAACAAAACAGGGTACAATGACCAAAATAAAAAAAGAAGCGCAGAAGCAGGTTCTTTGGTGTATATCTCCTTGTCACAGCAAGATGTTGATTTTATTTTCTCCAGACTTGAGAAATGTTACATTCGCCGACACGTGTTTCGTCGTGTACGGTTGAGTCAACACGACTCTTCAGGGCTGGTGATACAAAAATAACGTAAGCATGTTGTCATTCTGCGTTTGTATTAATCTAACAAAACTGCATATGGTGACAAAGGTGCATCCAACATGCAGTAGTGACGTGCGTGTTCATTCGCACACGGTGGGTGTGATTGGTGATGATGCTGGCATATTAAGGTGGGTGATTGGTCTGTAGTG
Organism: Lissotriton vulgaris; assembly: GCF_964263255.1. NCBI lineage: Eukaryota > Metazoa > Chordata > Amphibia > Caudata > Salamandridae > Lissotriton > Lissotriton vulgaris. The sequence goes on along the minus strand of NW_028241092.1, from coordinate 89,963 downwards.
CTGGTGTGCACGTGGTGAGTGAAATGTGAAATAAAAGACCTGTGGATGGTCGTTATTAACTCGCACACAGTGGTCCTATATTTAGAGGGTTTCTGGGGTGGTAGGGCGTTAACAGAGAAGTGTAAAGAATGATAGTAAAGTGTTGTGAGAGAACAAGGTATCTTTGTGACGTAGCAGCGTGATAGAAATAACGGTGCCTATTAAAGGTAAAGATCCAGACAGCACTGTCCATGCATTTAGCTACTATTCTATGAATAAGTTCTATTACCTTAAACTTCAATTCCAAATGTAAGGTTTGGAGTAAGTCTGGGTCTTGTAACCTATGTTCTAGATAAGTAAAGTAGGGGAAAAAAGAAGAAAAAGAAAAAGAAACTCATAAGGAGGCTTCAAAAACAGGGGAAATGTCATTGGACCTTAGGATAACCAAGGTCAGGATACTGGGCAAAAAATAGATATTTCTCTTACCACTATGTACTTAGTATGACTAAGAAATAGTCGATACAATTGAAAGATTAAACCAGTAAGGACATAAGGGTGGTGAGTCTCTCGTCTATTTGTGATCACTTCCCACTGGTTGGTGATGGATCTCGAGTTAGGCGCTAAATTGAGATAAAAGAATAATAAGTTTGTGCGTAGATGCGCTATATTCCGTTTCTACACAAAGTATTACAAGTCGCTATAGTTCGTTAGGTCTAGTTGCCCAGTCATATGTTAAAAAGCAAGGAAATACCTGGGTACGCTTGAGTATCAAACTATTTTGTGTAAAAGTAGTTTGTGAGTGATAGCAGAGGGTTTGCTGGTGAAAATTTGGTCTTATTTCCCAGTAGGGGTAACACTGAAGCAGTAACAGGTTTTCCAGAGCTTGAATGAAGGGTAAACAGACATTTACTTGCAGTAGAAGAGGAGTAATTCTGAAGCTCAAGAGTAAGTTGAAATCTATTCTTTGTTTAGTGGAACAGACAGAAAAGCGAATGTTTTTATGTTTTATATCATGGGAACAGGGCAGACTAAACTACCAAGCCAATTCTTCACCAGAAAGGAGACAAGCTACCGGGGACCGGTTTCTGGCATTTCAGCCGTCTTCGGCCCGGCTTGCTTGAATCCTGATGTTGCAGTGAGAAAGGGACTCATGTCTGAGTATACCCTGCCACACCTATAGTGGCCAAAAACGATTCAGAAAAGGGGGTGGTGATGAACAGAGTGTCTGAATTAAGCAGACCACTCTTACCCAGTCCAAAGATCAGGGCTTGATCCATCACCGTTATTTATCTCACTGCACAATCCCAGCTCAGAACCTGGCTATATGCAAATCAGTCTGTCCCTGGCCCAGGTGATGGATCAAGCCCTGATCTTTGGACTGGGTAAGAGTGGTCTGCTTAATTCAGACACTCTGTTCATCACCACCCCCTTTTCTGAATCATTTCTGTCCACCATAAGCATGGAAGGGTATACTCAGATGTGAGTCCCTAGCTCATTGCACCATCAGGATTCAAGCAAGTCGGGCCGAAGATGGCTTAAATGCCAGAAACCGGTCCCCGGTAGCTTGCTTCCTTCCCAGTATAAGAATTGGCTTGGTAGTTTGGTCTGCCCTGTTCCCATGATGCACTGGGCCAGGGTCAGACTAATTTGCATATAGCCAAGTTCTGAGCTGGGATGGTGCAGTGAGCTAAAAAATGATGATGGATCAAACCCTGATCTTTGGACTGGGTAAGAGTGGTCTGCTTAATTCAGACACTCTGTTCATCACCACCCCCTTTTCTGAATCATTTTTGTTCACCATAAGCGTGGAAGGGTATACTCAGATGTGAGTCCCTAGCTCATTGCAGCATCAGGATTCAAGCAAGCCGGGCCGAAGACGGCTGAAATGCCAGAAACCGGTCCCCAGTAGCTTGTTTCCTTCCCAGTATAAGAATTGGCTTGGTAGTTTGGTCTGCCCTGTTCCCATGATGCACTGGGCCAGGGTCAGACTAATTTGCATATAGCCAAGTTCTGAGCTGGGATGGTGCAGTGAGCTAAAAAACGGTGATGGATCAAGCCCTGATCTTTGGACTGGGTAAGAGTGGTCTGCTTAATTCAGACACTCTGTTCATCACCACCCCCATTTCTGTAACACCAGTAAAAGACAGCTGTTAAATCCCTGCCGCTAAAATGCCTTATTGGCTGTTTTTAGATCCCATCTCCGATCTGGCTGGTCGTTGAGAATATCAGGAAGTGGTGTTTTCGTGTGCTTTTGCACGGGAATGCCTACTCTGCATACCATTAGCATTAGTTGTCTCTCTCATCCTTGGCAATATTTTTAGCTGCAGCTATCGCTGGAAAACTGGCGATATTGACAGTTTGCACCAGCTTGAGAATGGGGTGATAAATATATTGCCACTTTTGCAGTGCTAAAGTGCCGATAAATCAGCGATAAGTCCTTGAGAATATGCCCCAAAGAGAAATTGTGTAACTAGAATGTTAGAGCAGCCAGCATATGGCTAATTGTGTAGGCAGTTATGAAATTACATTGGGCATGAAAAGACATAAGCAACAGATAAGGGGCTAAAAATGAAACTAATGATACAAGGTCATGGGTGAAGCTGTATGCTTCTATTTTTCCTTGCCCTGTCGTTTGCCAGCTACAATTTGGGACAAGGAATGTTTTCTGAAGTAGGTAGAAGCCAAGCCACCTGTGAAATAGTCTTCAACCACTGCTGCTCATATCTATCATTGTATCTATCCTGTGCATGTGGGACACATTTAAGTGTGTACTGTTGTTGGCCATGCTACACATATTGAGCATGTGATAGAAGCTTGCAATAAAGGTTATGGCTTTGCATTTGGAGCTGTTTGAAGGCACTGAAATCTTTTCCTCAGCACTGGCTGATGTGTTTTATTCTTGTACTGGGGGGCTAGGTGACACTGGCGCAATACCTCGTTACTTGGGACTGTGCCGGAGCATTTTGAAGATGCCTTGGCATGTAAAGCTGTGCCTACGAAAAGAATGTGGGGATGTGCCTGCGTATCGGGGGTTGTGTTTAGGAAATTAAACCTCTGCCGGTATATAATAACTGTCTGGCGTATACTGTATATCAAGGCAGAATTCCTAGCATATGATGGGTCTACCCATTGGAAGTGATGGCGGACACTCTCACTAAAGGATAGGTGATTCCTAAAATACTATTATGTGTTTTAGCAGTTTATGGGTTCTGTTGTTCATCTTGCACTTATTAGAGGATGTGTAACATCAAAGATGTCTCCTCCATATTTGTCATAGGGCCAAAGGTAATGTGAGATTCCTTCCTGTTATATCATGAAGGTGAAAAGGGTCATATGATGTTAATTCCTTTGCTGTCATGTGAGTCCGTGGGATCTGACGACATCTGTTATGGGGTCATGTACATGTTGAACAGAGTGGGGATTAGGGGTTATCCTTGTGACATGCCGCATAAGATGCCCTTGAGTGCGGAGGTTAACGGAGGCAGGAAGATACTCTGGGTGCATCCTGTGAGGCAGGAGGGGATCCACTCGAGGGTGTTTTGCTGTATGCCAACGTTCAAGAATCTATTAATGAAGATGTGGTGGGAGGCAGTGTCGAATGTAGCATGGAGATCGAGGAGGATCAGGGCCACAGTTTCTCCATGGTCGAGGAGAGTTCTGATGACATCTGTGGCAGCAATTAGTGTGGTCTCAGTCCTGTAGTTGGCACGGAATCCGGTTTATGAGGTGTTGAGGAGGTGGTTGTGTTCCAGGTATTCGATGAGCTGTTAATTGATGGCTTTTTCAAGTGCTTAGGATAGGTAGGGGAGCAGGGAGATTGGTTGGTTGTTTCTGAGGTTGCTTTGGTTAGTGGAGGGTTTCTTTAGGAGGGGTCTGACCTCTGTGTGTTTCCATCCTTCCAGGAAGGTTGCTGTGATGATGGAGGTGTTGAAGATGCTGGTGAGTTCCGTGCTGATTGGGTTGGATCTGAGGTTGAAATGATGTTAAAAAGAAAGGGTTTGGTGGGGTCCCGGAGTGGATCGATGACATGATGGGTGTGGTACTCTGAGTGGTAAGTGGAGACCAAGTGGTGACCGTTCTGTTGGTGTTCACTGGGAGGTTGAGGTTGTTGAAGCTGAGGGTTGAAGTTGTTGTAGATGATGAGATTTTGCTCTGCAAGTAGTTTGAGTGGATGTCACAGAGTTCTTGGGAGGAAGGCATGGTGCTCTCTGTGGCTGTTGGGTTGGAGAATTACTTGACTATTTTGAAAAGCTAATTTGCTTGGATTTCCTAAGTATCGATGCGGGTAGAGATAGCTTCTCTCTTGGCTTCCTTGATGCATAGGTGGTAGTTGCTTTGGGCTGGCTTGTGAGAAGCTCTGTCGGAGGGGTTCTTGGTGGTGTGCCATTTCATCTCAAGTCGGTGACAACTGTGCTTGCTGGATCTGAGCTCTGAGGTGTCCCAGATGGCTTGTTTTGAGGTTTTGTTGGGTTTTGCTGGTTTCAACTGGGCTACTCTGTTGGCGCATTTGGTGGTCCAGGCGAAGGTGGTCTGGATGGCCTGATCAAGGTCTGCTGATGTTTTTGTTGCATGGTGCTGATGGCCTGTGTCCACTGAGTCACAGTAACCTTGCCCCAACTGCGATGGGAGGGGCAGTGGTGCTTGGCAGTGGTGTGCTGGGGTCGAGGATGGTGAAGTGGACGATGGTGTATTTGGTCCAGGTGAGTTCGATGACGTATGTGAATTTGACTCTGTTGTTGGAGGTAAAGATGGAGTCAAGTGTGCATCCAGCTTTGTGCACAGGTTCACTGACCAGTTGGGTGAGGCTAATGTTTTCAAGTTCTCCAGGAGGGTGATGTAGTTGTCATTGTTGGGCTCATTGACGTGAAAAATTGAGGCTAAGGGCGATGAGGTTGGTGATCATGTTGGAGAACACTGGTCGGGTCCTGTTGGCCTGTAGGCAAGGGTGCCTCTTACTAAGGTCTTAGTGGCAGTCTGTAGACGAAAGTGGAGGTATTCCATGAGGGTCATCATTGGTGACAGTGCATCGGATGGTTCCTTGAAGATAATGGAATGTTTGTTGGTGCAGTCTCAAAGCATCATCTTGTAGCCATTGGGAGTTGCAGTGGCAATGTCGGGGTATGAAGAGGGTTTAAGTCAAGTTTTAATGATGGAGACATCCGTGGAGAGGGTGGTGATGGTGTCCCAGATTTCTTTGGCGTGTTTTCAGAGAGAGCAGGCGTTTAGCAGGATGCAATGGAATGGTTCTGGGTTATTCATAGGCTTTCAGATCAGGAGTGGTGAGGGGGTCTAGTGTGGGCAGGGGGTCCTGAGTGGCAGGCAAAGCTGCATTGGCAGCAGCTGAAGGGTCCTTTGGTTGTTTGCAGGCAGGACGTGAAGCTGCTGTTGTTGAGGTGCCCGGGGTCTAGGGCCAGGAGCTCCTTGGAGGTGTAGCAGTATATGTTTGGAGGACCAGTGTTTTATTCGCTGTAGGGTGCAGATGAGATTGCCTTTGGCATGCCTTCAGTGTGCCAGTGATGGAGCAAGGACTCGTAGGAAAGAGACTTGCTCGGAGCAATCTACTCCTTTAACTAACAAGTTATTAAAATAGTTTTATGTAAAATTAATGTGCACCACATGAATACGTGGGTTAGTGAAGCTTGCTTATGTGTTTACTAATGAGAATAACATGGACAAAGGGCTAATACGGCTCTAAACATGGACATTTTTACTGTGCATGCATCAACTGCATCTACGCAGCGTGACAAGCTATCGCTTGGAGTGAAATTCTTGCTCATGAACAGAAGATGTTACAATGGAGTCTTGAAAACTCGCGTGCATGGCATCTGCTTGTTTGAACTAAATTGGGTGGTTTTTACTAAAGCTAATGCAGGCATAAGTCTAATAAATAAAGTAGAGGTGGGTGGTGTACAGTACTACCATTTTATTTGTGAAAGTAACATCTGTCTTTGACTTTCTCACTAATGTGTATTTGGGTCTATCATGTATAACTGAAGTAAGCTGAGTAAAAGGAAGACTCTGGATGTCCACTGGAAGTGGAAGTTAACCCGGAATGATGACAAAGATGTTGAATGGGAGCAAAGGTCGCAAAGTATTATACCCTGGGAACGGATGGTGAAAAGTTCAATGATGTGGACTTGTATTCAGACTGCTAAAATAATGTTGCAAATAAAATGTGAATGCGGGTGTGAAATAAAATTATGAGTAAAAGTTAAGGGGATGGGTTTGTGAACAATGGTCTAACTGACTTAGAGGACATGTATGCATGGTGTGATGAGCTTCCCCCCTTGCTGCCCGACCAATCAGATTTCGTATTTTTATGATATTGAAACATTATTGAGTGGAACATGAAGAACGAAAAGTATAATTAACATAGCTTTAGTTAGTTAGTCAGATGGGGTCTTACTGAATTCAGAGGTGCTGCGGGAGGTGCTGATACTGGGAGAGATACTGGGAGATGCTGATGAAGAATCGAATGCAGGACTTGAGCTGAACTTTCTGTCCTAATTAATTTGATTAGATCAGAAGATCGTGGAAGAATCTCAAGGAGGAAGAGAGTGTCAGAGAGGGGTGTGACCCAGTCGTCGGTATTCTAGAGAGTTCAACTATCCTGTCCTATTCCTGACCTGAAATCTTTGTTTCCTGCCCTATTCCGGGGGTCCCTCACCAGCCCCTTTGCCAGGAGGGTGATCTTTCACACCATCCTTGGTAATTATATTTTTCATATTATTTGCAGATGTTCTTTTCTCTCTGTTCTCTCCATTTCGGAGCATTGATCATTAAGTAATTGAATTTTCTCTCGTAAGAATGATGGTGACTGCACTGTGTATTTGAGTTAGTTCACATGGGTTTGAAAATTAGATAATGATTTAAAACTTTCCCAAGTCTGTGGTTATTTACATTTAATAAAGAACAGCTAAGTTCATGTTAATTTTCACCATCAACTAGTTCAACTAATGGTCCATCGACCAGAAGAAATAATTTTTTGATCAGTAAAAAGGTTAGTTAGGAGTATGTGTGTTTATGGGCCCAGGTGAGTATATGATAGTGGAGTATCTTTTGTGGTTAGTACGCCACTGGATCAGTTTTCTGATAGCAGATTTATGGTTATTATTGACTGGTTTGGTGACAAATATTGATTATGGATTTGTGTTTAACAAAAGAATTAGCGTTTTGTTTTATGTTGTCTGGAAATCTCAGGAAAAGTAATAGTGGGTGGTGACAGAACCACACTGCAGTGAGGTTACTCGTCTGTTGGAATAATACTGAGAAGCTATGTAGGGCTGGCAGCGTTAAACTAGGGACTATTTTGTGTAAAAGTAGTTTGTGAGTGATAGCAGAGGGTTTGCTGGTGAAAATTTGGTCTTATTTCCCAGTAGGGGTAACACTGAAGCAGTAAAAGGTTTTCCAGAGCTTGAATGAAGGGTAAACAGACATTTACTTGCAGTAGAAGAGGAGTAATTCTGAAGCTCAAGAGTAAGTTGAAATCTATTCTTTGTTTAGTGGAACAGACAGAAAAGCGAATGTTTTTATGTTGTTACTAACAGATTTTATTTTAAAAAAAGTAAAGAAATACGTTTTCGTAATACCTTGTGAAGGGAGGGTCAGTCACTGGAGTTGTGCTGAGATTGGTTGAAACTTGCAAAAAACACAGGTGATGGACAGAATGTAGAACAATGTCATACATTCACCCCAGTACAAGGATCTGGGCCTAAATCCATCATTTGTTTTGCACTCCACACCACCCTGGGTTAGACACTGGCTATATGCAAATGTGCCTCATGGGAACAGTCCAGTCCGAACTACCAAGCCATGTCTTTCCCAGGCCAGAATCAAGCATCCAAGAACTGGTTTCTGGCTATCAGCCTTCATCAGCCTGGATAGCTTAACTCCAGTGGTGTGGAGAGCCTGGGACTCACGTCTGAGTATACCAAGCACACTCGGGGTGAAATTTGCAAAAAACACAGTTGATGGACAGAATGTAGAACAATGTCATAAATTCACCCCAGTACAAGGATCTGGGCCTAAATCCATCATTTTTTGCACTCCACACCACCCTGGGTTAGACACTGGCTATATGCAAATCAGCTCTGACCCTGTGCCTCATAAGAACAGTCCTGTCCGAACTACCAAGCCAAGTCTTTCCCAGACCGGAATCAAGCATCCAAGAACCGGTTTCTGGCTATCAGCCTTCATCAGCCTGGAGAGCTTGACTCCAGTGGTGTGGAGAGCCTGGGACTCACGTCTGAGTATACCCAGCACACTCGGGGTGAAATTTGCAAAAAACACATTTGATGGACAGAATGTAGAACAATGTCATACATTCACCCCAGTACAAGGATGTGGGCCTAAATCCATCGTTTTCTTGCACTCCACATCACCCTGGGTTAGACATTGGCTATATGCAAATCAGCTCTGACCCTGTGCCTCATGAGAACAGTCCAGTCCGAACTACCAAGCCATGTCTTTCCCAGACCAGAATTAAGCATCCAAGGACCGGTTTCTGGCAATCAGCCTTCATCAGCCTGGATACCTTGACTCCAGTGGTGTGGAGAGCCTGGGACTCACGTCTGAGTATACCCAGCACACTCGGGGTGAAATTTGCAAAAAACACAGTTGATGGACAGATTGTAGAACAATGTCATACATTCACCCCAGTACAAGGATCTGGGCCTGAATCCATTGTTTTTTTGCACTCCACACCACCCTGGGTTAGACACTGGCTATATGCAAATCAGCTCTGACCCTGTGCCTCATGGGAACAGTCCAGTCCGAACTACCAAGCCATGTCTTTCCCAGACCGGAATCAAGCATCCAAGGACCGGATTCTTGCTATCAGCCTTCATCAGCCTGGATAGCTTGACTCCAGTGGTGTGGAGAGCCTGGGACTCACGTCTGAGTATACCCAGCACACTCGGGGTGAAATTTGCAAAAAACACAGGTGATGGACAGAATGTAGAACAATGTCATACATTCACCCCAGCACAAGGATCTGGGCATAAATCCATCGTTTTTTTGCACTCCACACCACCCTGGGTTAGACACTGGCTATATGCAAATCAGCTCTGACCCTGTGCCTCATGGGAACAGTCCAGTCCGAACTACCAAGCATGTCTTAGCCAGACCGGAATCAAGCATCCAAGGACCGGTTTCTGGCTATCAGCCTGGATAGCTTGACTCCAGTGGTGTGGAGAGCCTCGAACTCACGTCTGAGTATACCCAGCACACTCTGGGTGAAATTTGCAAAAAACACACTTGATGGACAGAATGTAGAACAATGTCATACATTCACCCCAGTACAAGGATCTGGGCCTAAATCCATAGTTTTTTGCACTCCACACCACCCTGGGTTAGACACTGGCTATATGCAAATCAGCTCTGACCCTGTGCCTCATGGGAACAGTCCAGTCCGAACTACCAAGCCATGTCTTTCCCAGACTGGAATCAAGCATCCAAGGACCGGTATCTGGCTATCAGCCTTCATCAGCCTGGATAGCTTGACTCCAGTGGTGTGGAGAGCCTGGGACTCACGTCTGAGTATACCCAGCACACTCGGGGTGAAATTTGCAAAAAACACAGTTGATGGACAGAATGTAGAACAATGTCATACATTCACCCCAGTACAAGGATCTGGGCATAAATCCATCGTTTTTTTGCACTAAACACCACCCTGGGTTAGACACTGGCTATATGCAAATCAGCTCTGACCCTGTGCCTCATGGGAACAGTCCAGTCCGACCTACCAAACCATGTCTTTCCCCGACCGGAATCAAGCATCCAAGGACCGGTTTCTGGCTATCAGCCTTCATCAGCCTGGAAAGCTTGACTCCAGTGGTGTGGAGAGCCTGGGACTCACGTCTGAGTATACCCAGCACACTCCCGGTGAAATTTGCAAAAAACACAGTTGATGGACAGAATGTAGAACAATGTCATACATTCACCCCAGTACAAGGATCTGGGCCTAAATCCATTGTTTTTGCACTCCACACCACCCTGGGTTAGACACTGGCTATATGCAAATCAGCTCTGACCCTGTGCCTCATGGGAACAGTCCAGTCTGAACTACCAAGCCATGTCTTTCCCAGACTGGAATCAAGCATCCAAGGACCGGTTTCTGGCTATCAGCCTTCATCAGCCTGGAAAGCTTGACTCCAGTGGTGTGGAGTGCCTGGGACTCACGTCTGAGTATACCCAGCACACTCGGGGTGAAATTTGCAAAAAAACACAGTTGATGGACAGAATGTAGAACAATGTCATACATTCATCCCAGTACAAGGATCTGGGCCTAAATCCATTGTTTTTTTTGCACTCCACACCACCCTGGGTTAGACACTGGCAATATGCAAATCAGCTCTGACCCTGTGCCTCATGGGAACAGTCCAGTCTGAACTACCAAGCCATGTCTTTCCCAGACGGGAATCAAGCATCCAAGGACCGGTTTCTGGCTATCAGCCTTCATCAGCCTGGATAGCTTGACTCCAGTGGTGTGGAGAGCCTGGGACTCACGTCTGAGTATACCCAGCACACTCTGGGTGAAATTTGCAAAAACCACAGTTGATGGACAGAATGTAGAACAATTTCATACATTCACCCCAGTACAACGATCTGGGCCTAAATCCATCGTTTTTTGCACTCCACACCACCCTGGGTTAGACACTGGCTATATGCAAATCAGCTCTGATCCTGTGCCTCATGGGAACAGTCCAGTCCGAACTACCAAGCCATGTCTTTCCCAGACCTGAAACAAGCATCCAAGGACCGGTTTCTGGCTATCAGCCTTCATCAGCCTGGATAGCTTGACTCCAGTGGTGTGGAGAGCCTGGTACTCACATCTGAGTATACCCAGCACACTCGGGGTGAAATTTGCAAAATCCACAGTTGATGGACAGAATGTAGAACAATGTCATACATTCACCCCAGTACAAGGATCTGGGCCTAAATCCATCGTTTTTTTGCACTCCACACCACCCTGGGTTAGACACTGGCTATATTCAAATCAGCTCTGACCCTGTGCCTCATGGGAACAGTCCAGTCCGAACTACCAAGCCATGTCTTTCCCAGACCGGAATCAAGCATCCAAGGACCGGTTTCTGGCTATCAGCCTTCATCAGCCTGGATAGCTTGACTCCAGTGGTGTAGAGAGCCTGGGACTCACGTCTGAGTATACCCAGCACACTCGGGGTGAAATTTGCAAAAAACACAGTTGATGGATAGAATGTAGAACAATGTCATACATTCACCCCAGTACAAGGATCTGGGCCTAAATCCATCGTTTTTTTGCACTCCACACCACCCTGGGTTAGACACTGGCTATATGCAAATCAGTTCTGACCCTGTGCCTCATGGGAACAGTCCAGTCCGAACTACCAAGCCATGTCTTTCCCAGACAAGAATCAAGCATCCAAGGACCGATTTCTGGCTATCAGCCTTCATCAGCCTGGATAGTTTGACTCCAGTGGTGTGGAGAGCCTGGGACTCACGTCTGAGTATACCCAGCACACTCGGGGTGAAATTTGCAAAAACCACAGTTGATGGACAGAATGTAGAACAATGTCATACATTCACCCCAGTACAAGGATCTGGGCATAAATCCATCGTTTTTTTGCACTCCACACCACCCTGGGTTAGACACTGGCTATATGGAAATCAGCTCTGACCCTGTGCCTCATGGGAACAGTCCAGTCCGAACTACCAAACCATGTCTTTCCCCGACCGGAATCAAGCATCCAAGGACCGGTTTCTGGCTATCAGCCTTCATCAGCCTGGAAAGCTTGACTCCAGTGGTGTGGAGAGCCTGGGACTCACGTCTGAGTATACCCAGCACACTCCGGGTGAAATTTGCAAAAAACACAGTTGATGGACAGAATGTAGAACAATGTCATACATTCACCCCAGTACAAGGATCTCGGCCTAAATCCATTGTTTTTGCACTCCACACCACCCTGGGTTAGACACTGGCTATATGCAAATCAGCTCTGACCCTGTGCCTCATGGGAACAGTCCAGTCTGAACTACCAAGCCATGTCTCTCCCAGACTGGAATCAAGCATCCAAGGACTGGTTTCTGGCTATCAGCCTTCATCAGCCTGGATAGCTTGACTTCAGTGGTGTGGAGAGCCTGGGACTCACGTCTGAGTATACCCAGCACACTCGGGGTGAAATTTGCAAAAAACACAGTTGATGGACAGAATGTAGAACAATGTCATACATTCACCCCAGTACAAGGATGTGGGCCTAAATCCATCGTTTTTTTGCACTCCACACCACCCTGGGTTAGACACTGGCTATATGCAAATCAGCTCTGACCCTGTGCCTCATGGGAACAGTCCAGTCCGAACTACCAAGCCATGTCTTTCCCAGACTGGAATCAAGCATCCAAGGACCGGTTTCTGGCTATCAGCCTTCATCAGCCTGGATAGCTTGACTTCAGTGGTGTGGAGAGCCTGGGACTCACGTCTGAGTATACCCAGCACACTCGGGGTGAAATTTGCAAAAAACACAGTTGATGGACAGAATGTAGAACAATGTCATACATTCACCCCAGTACAAGGATGTGGGCCTAAATCCATCGTTTTTTTGCACTCCACACCACCCTGGGTTAGACACTGGCTATATGCAAATCAGCTCTGACCCTGTGCCTCATGGGAACAGTCCCGTCCGAACTACCAAGCCATGTCTTTCCCAGACCGCAATCAAGCATCCAAGGACCGGTTTCTGGCTATCAGCCTTCATCAGCCTGGAAATCTTGACTCCAGTGGTGTGGAGTGCCTGGGACTCACGTCTGAGTATACCCAGCACACTCGGGGTGAAATTTGCAAAAAAACACAGTTGATGGACAGAATGTAGAACAATGTCATACATTCATCCCAGTACAAGGATCTGGGCCTAAATCCATTGTTTTTTTTGCACTCCACACCACCCTGGGTTAGACACTGGCAATATGCAAATCAGCTCTGACCCTGTGCCTCATGGGAACAGTCCAGTCTGAACTACCAAGCCATGTCTTTCCCAGACGGGAATCAAGCATCCAAGGACCGGTTTCTGGCTATCAGCCTTCATCAGCCTGGATAGTTTGACTCCAGTGGTGTGGAGAGCCTGGGACTCACGTCTGAGTATACCCAGCACACTCTGGGTGAAATTTGCAAAAACCACAGTTGATGGACAGAATGTAGAACAATTTCATACATTCACCCCAGTACAACGATCTGGGCCTAAATCCATCGTTTTTTGCACTCCACACCACCCTGGGTTAGACACTGGCTATATGCAAATCAGCTCTGATCCTGTGCCTCATGGGAACAGTCCAGTCCGAACTACCAAGCCATGTCTTTCCCAGACCTGAAACAAGCATCCAAGGACCGGTTTCTGGCTATCAGCCTTCATCAGCCTGGATAGCTTGACTCCAGTGGTGTGGAGAGCCTGGTACTCACATCTGAGTATACCCAGCACACTCGGGGTGAAATTTGCAAAATCCACAGTTGATGGACAGAATGTAGAACAATGTCATACATTCACCCCAGTACAAGGATCTGGGCCTAAATCCATCGTTTTTTTGCACTCCACACCACCCTGGGTTAGACACTGGCTATATTCAAATCAGCTCTGACCCTGTGCCTCATGGGAACAGTCCAGTCCGAACTACCAAGCCATGTCTTTCCCAGACCGGAATCAAGCATCCAAGGACCGGTTTCTGGCTATCAGCCTTCATCAGCCTGGATAGCTTGACTCCAGTGGTGTAGAGAGCCTGGGACTCACGTCTGAGTATACCCAGCACACTCGGGGTGAAATTTGCAAAAAACACAGTTGATGGATAGAATGTAGAACAATGTCATACATTCACCCCAGTACAAGGATCTGGGCCTAAATCCATCGTTTTTTTGCACTCCACACCACCCTGGGTTAGACACTGGCTATATGCAAATCAGTTCTGACCCTGTGCCTCATGGGAACAGTCCAGTCCGAACTACCAAGCCATGTCTTTCCCAGACAGGAATCAAGCATCCAAGGACCGATTTCTGGCTATCAGCCTTCATCAGCCTGGATAGCTTGACTCCAGTGGTGTGGAGAGCCTGGGACTCACGTCTGAGTATACCCAGCACACTTGGGGTGAAATTTGCAAAAACCACAGTTGATGGGCAGAATGTAGAACAACGTCATACATTCACCCCAGTACAAGGATCTGGGCCTTAATCATCATTTTTTTGCACTCCACACCACCCTGGGTTAGATACTGGCTATATGCAAATCAGTTCTGACCCTGTGCCTCATGGGAACAGTCCAGTCCGAACTACCAAGCCATGTCTTTCCCAGACCGGAATCAAGCATCCAAGGACCGATTTCTGGCTATCAGCCTTCATCAGCCTGCATAGCTTGACTCCAGTGGTGTGGAGAGCCTGGGACTCACGTCTGAGTATACCCAGCACACTTGGGGTGAAATTTGCATAAAATACAGTTGATGGACAGAATGTAGAACAATGTCATACATTCACCCCAGTTCAAGGATCTGGGCCTAAATCCATCTTTTTTTTGCACTCCACACCACCCTGGGTTAGACATTGGCTATATGCAAATCAGCTCTGACCTTGTGCCTCATGGGAACAGTCCAGTCCGAACTACCAAGCCATATCTTTCCCAGACTGGAATCAAGCATCCAAGTACCGGTTTCTGGCTATCAGCCTTCATCAGCCTGGATAGTTTGACTCCAGTGGTGTGGAGAGCCTGGGACTCACGTCTGAGTACACCCAGCACACTCGGGGTGAAATTTGCAAAAACCACAGTTGATGGACAGAATGTAGAACAACGTCATACATTCACCCCAGTACAAGGATCTGGGCCTTAATCATCATTTTTTTGCACTCCACACCACCCTTGGTTAGACACTGGCTATATGCAAATCAGCTCTGACCCTGTGCCTCATGGGAACAGTCCCGTCCGAACTACCAAGCCATGTCTTTCCCAGACCGGAATCAAGCATCCAAGGACCGGTTTCTGGCTATCAGCCTTCATCAGCCTGGATAGCTTGACTCCAGTGGTGTGGAGAGCCTGGTACTCACGTCTGAGTATACCCAGCACACTCGGGGTGAAATTTGCAAAATCCACAGTTGATGGACAGAATGTAGAACAATGTCATTCATTCACCCCAGTACAAGGATCTGGGCCAAAATCCACCATTGTTTTGCACTCCACACCACCCTGGGTTAGACACTGGCTATATGCAAATCAGCTCTGACCCTGTGTACTAAATCCTACATAGATAGATTCTAAACAAAGTAATTTTTTGCTCCCAGTGGCATATCAACCTAAACATGTAATAGGGACATGCACATTTTTTAAGGTAATTAGAAATTAAAAGGTTAATTAACCAACCCTGGTGTCTCGCGCTTACGTGCCTATTTACTAAGGAGTATGCGTGGACGCGCGTTTATTCTCCGAGGGAAGTTTTTTAGACTTACTTAGCTTGGTGGAAAAAGCTTCTATCCAATTTAGGCAAAGGGATAATTAATTTGATTGCCAACTATAAAAATCTGTAATATCAAAACAAGAGACAAATCTAATGAGTGAAATTGTACTACTTATAGGATTTAAATTGCTCAGTACCACGTCAGGAAGGCACTTACTGGTATCTAGTGTCTTCCAACAGTGGTGTTAATTTAATTTCATAGGTTTTAGGTTTTCATTGCGGCCACAATCTATGTGTGGAGAGCAAAAGAAGGGGCGATAAGATATTTATCTTAGGGAACAATCAAGAGAAATAAATGAAATAGTCCAGTCGGATTGCAAAGATTCAATTGGTTAGGTTTCATTGATTAAGCAAGCCAGATGTTGACAATCTTGTTTCCTTTATTCTAATAGTTAAATTTGGGCAAAAATGAGGGCAGAAATTTGTGGCTAAATTAATGTGAATAGTGATGGATCAGCACTCCGTGAATCACACAAATATTTACCGGTTAATTTTGACCTCGTCCCGGCCTCTTGCATTGCGACGCAGGTGGTCTATGACTTGCCATTTTATATCGTGTTTAGAATGTCCATGTTCCAAATAGTGTTCCACCATAGGCGCAGTTGTAATCTTGCAGCGAATTCTGCTTCGATGCTGGGAAATTCTGGTCTTTATTTGTTGAGTTGTCTGCCCAATATACAGCTTTTTGCAAGGACATTCTATGCAATATATCGCATTTTTTGTTTTGCAGTTGGTAAATGATTGGAGCAAATGTTTACAGTTGTCGTATTCAAACGTTTTTGTATTCACCGTGAATTTGCATGCAGGGCAATGATTACATTTGTAATGCCCTACAATCGGTGGTAAGTTTAAACATGTATCAATGGTTGTCTTTTTGGTGGTCGTGGTAGCAAGTAAACAAAAAAAGAGAGGTCAAGTCAGTCTCAGAACTGCCACAAAAATGGAGCGAGATAGATAAGAATCACACACTCACTTTGGGTGGATAGGAAGGCCCTCACACACCGACCTAGTCAGTGTCATGCTTCATTACTGGGCCCCACCAAAGAGGCCGAGTGCCTCTTTGGTGTGCTGCGGCGCCAGAAAGACTGCGGAGCTGGTTGTGTGAAGAGGGGCGTGTTGTGAGGGTAATTAAAATTAAAAGTGCCTAAAAGGGTATCAGTAAAATGAAGTTTAATGAGTGATCCCTAAGACACGAATGAAGAGTATTATGTGTCTGAATTTTAATTGCCAAGGTTTAGGATTGGTTAAATTCAGAAGAAATACTTAAGTCAGTCAACATGTTTCTGCCATATGGGTGGTTTCAATTTACCAAGGCATTCATCAGGACTAAACCCCGGCGGTATGGACTCTCTAATCGTCCACCCTGACCTGGGGGCGTGAAAGTGAAAATTATAAAAAAGGTGAAAAAAGTGCTTTAGAAAAAAAGGAAAAGCGGATTGCTTATTCCAAAAAAGCTCCAAAATCAGGAGTATCTCAGCACCTGTAAAGTGAAGTACACAAACAAACACAAACAGACATAAACACAATTAATATATGCCATTGCGTTTGGTCGTAGTGCTCCTTAGTTTGTGGCATAATTTGTGTTCCCAAAGTAGACACTAATTTTAACACCATCCACGTAACCCTATGGGGATGATATCGGTAACTCTGGGAAGTAAAGTGATAAAGGTGTCTTTAAAAACTCAAACGGTAGAAGGAAAGGTTAAAAACACGGTATATGTACTCCTTATGAAGGGATCAATGGACCAAAGGTCTGTGACCCCCTAAGATGGTAACTTAGATATATATCTCACTTTAAAATCGGGCGCTACTTGCACCATGGGTCTCGGGAGGGGGGTTGGAGCGTGCCTGGCACATCCTGTAAAATAAAGAGGTTAGCTTTAAAACCCCGTTAACCGGGTAGCACTTAGCTCGATTTTGTAGAATATCAGCGATCATGTAGTCGGGGTGTACTCACGCCCTCAACGCTCTCAGCCCGCTAGAAACCTGTATTCAGCCTCAGAAGTGGACCCCGACGATGGAGAGCGGGGCCGGTGTCTGAGTATTAAAGCAATCGTGCTGCTCGTCGCGTTCTTCCGGGTGGGCGTGTCCAGCCAGAACGAGGCTTGAGACGCGCCCGCCCAGTGTAGAAGGGGCACGGCCAGGATCCAAGTCGAGGCTTGGAAGCGTAGACCAATAGAGAGCCTAACAGGCCTCTGTGCCGATTCTAAGGCTTAATTCATGGATCGTTTTTGACAACATTCAAGCAAAATTAAATATTTCTTTGATTGCCGAACCAGAGAGAGCATCTGTACTAGTTTGCAGACAGTGCATAGAAATTGGTGAATGCACAATGGTGATAGGAATGGTATACACAAACGCTAGTGTATTAACAGTGAGGGGTGCAGAATCAGCCTGTTGCCTTATGGGATTCAGTTAAGGGCAACAGGATGCCTTATAGGTTTATACTGAGAGCAGCATACAGCCTGATTCATCAACGGGCCATTTTGCGAGCCCCTAATAGCGAATCATAGCGATTCGCTATTAAGGACTCGGAAAACGGTAATCATGTAGGAATCGCATAATAAAAAGCGATTCCTACTGATTCCTTATTTGCGATTAGCAAATTGCTAATCGCAAATAAGGAATAACTCGCCATTCATTCCTATGGGCCAAATGGCCCATAGGAATGAATGGGGAGTATTCCTTATTTTCGATTAGCAATTAGCTAATCGCAAATAAGATTGCAATTTGAAGAGTGCCAGGGGTGTCCACAGGACACCCTGTAGCACCCCTCAAATGAAATTTCACACAGGTGTTGCACACACACATGTCCAAAGGACATGTGTGTGTGTAACATGCAACTCAGAAAAATGCATTTAAATGCATTTTTCTGAGTTTTCGCAATTTACAGCGAGGTCTGACCTCGCGGTAAATTGCGGCAAGAAATTGCGAATTCGCAAATTTAAATTGGATGTTGAATTGCATTTAAGAAATCTCTAATAGAGATTCCTTAAATGTAATTCCTCGCACATTTGCGATATCGCAATTAGCGATTTTTGCATTTGGGATGCTGAATCCCAAATGCAAAAATCGCTTTCGCAGAGGGCCGGATTCTCAGAATCCGGCCCCTTGCGAGCGCAATTTAGGTTCATGAATCGGGCGGATAGTGCTTAGAAAAGGATATTGCTGCAGAGGGGCACAGAGAGGTACCAATCCAAGTAGCATATATCCAAGTAGCTTTAGACCTTACAGAGATGGGTTAGTCATGTTGTGTTATGGGTTAGAAGATAACCTGCTCAAGATAGCACAGTGTTCCACGGGATGTCATCGTTGAGGCCGTTGGTGTTAGTGCCTAAACGATACACCCAGCGCTGCTCTTTTTCAAAGAGTCGGCTTGTAATATTTGTTGTGCCATTGATTGCTTCGATTACAGTCCACCTCATATCATTGGGTGTATGGTTCCTGTCCAAAAAATGGCGGCTCAGCTTGGTTGTTACTTTTTTGCACCTGACGTTGCTCCGATGTTCGCAGATGCGCTGTTTGACCCTGCGTGTGGTCATGCCAACATAGCGAAGCTGGCAGGGACAGGTAATCAGATAAACTACATTCATTGAGTTGCAGTTTGTGTGTTCTCTCTGTGTCCAAACCTTGCCTGCTTCCAGCGATAGTGTTTTTGTTGCTTCTGTTAGATCCAGACACTGCAGTCAGACAGGGTTAGTGCCCGGTAATTCTTGGCAGACCCCATGCTGCAGTTATTGTGGGCAAAATGTCAGGTGGCTTTGTTTTTGGGTGAGTGTGGACCAGGGCATCTTTCAGACTCCGTCCTTTTTTGAAAGAGAAGAGAGGTTTCTCCCAGTTCTCTTTACAGGATGTTATAATGTTCCAATGTTTATTGATAGTTTTTTTCATCAGATTGGACAGACTGTTATATGTGGTTACACATGTAAGTGGTATTGAGTCAGGGTTATTGATCTTTTCTTCCAAGAGTGCCTCTCTTGGTTGATTTCTTGCTCTTTTGAAACCCTTGTTTAGGATAGGTGCTGGGTAGCCTCTATCTCTAAGTTTTTCTGTAAGACAGGAAGACTGTTCTTTGAAATCAGAAAGGGTGCTGCAATTTCTCCTTAGTCTGAGATATTGCCCATAAGGGAGATTCTCTTTGAGTGGACGTGGATGAAAACTGCTAAATTCAAGAAGATTATTTTTAGCTGTAGGCTTATGGTGGGTTTTAGTTGTAAGCCCAGTTCCATTTACAGAGATTACCACATCGAGGAAGACAATATCTGTTTTACTTGTGATGTTGGTGAATCTTAGGTTATGGTCTAGGGTATTGATCCATACCAGAAAAGTTTCAAGCTCACTGTCACTACCTGTCCAAAGGAGCAGGATGTTGTCTATATAACGCTTCCATAAAAGCGTAGACGACAAAAAAGCTGCGGTTGGTGGCAGAATGTATTTGGCCTCGAAATCCGCTACATACAACCCGGCCTTACTAGCCGGTACCATTCCTATCACCATTGTGCATTCACCAATTTCTATGCACTGTCTGCAAACTAGTACAGATGCTCTCTTTGGTTCTGCAATAAAAGAAATATTTAATTTTGCTTGAATGTTGTCAAAAACGATCCATGAATTAAGCCTTAGAATCAGCACAGAGGCTGGTCAGGCTCTCTATTGGTCTACGCTTCCAAGTCTCGACTTGGATCCTGGCCGCGCCCCTTCTACACTGGGCGGGCGCGTCTCAAGCCTCGTTCTGGCTAGACACGCCCACCCAGAAGAACGCGACGAGCAGCACGATTGCTTTAATACTCAGACACCGGCCCGCTCTCCATCGTTGGGGTCCAGTTCTGAGGCTGAATACAGGTTTCTAGAGGGCTGAGAGCGTTGAGGGCGTGAGTGCACCCCGACTACATGATCGCTGATATTCTACAAAATCGAGCTAAGTGCTACCCGGTTAACGGGGTTTTAAAGCTAACCTCTTTATTTTACAGGATGTGCCAGGCACGCTCCAACCCCCCTCCCGAGACCCATGGTGCAAGTAGCGCCCGATTTTAAAGTCAGATATATATCTAAGTTACCATCTTAGGGGGTCACAGACCTTTGGTCCATTGATCCCTTCATAAGGAGTACATATACCGTGTTTTTAACCTTTCCTTCTACCGTTTGAGTTTTTAAAGACACCTTTATCACTTCACTTCCCAGAGTTACCGATATCATCCCCATAGGGTTACGTGGATGGTGTTAAAATTAGTGTCTACTTTGGGAACACAACTTATGCCACAAACTAAGGAGCACTACGACCAAACGCAATGGCATATATTAATTGTGTTTATGTCTGTTTGTGTTTGTTTGTGTACTTCACTTTACAGGTGCTGAGATACTCCTGATTTTGGAGCTTTTTTGGAATGAGCAATCCGCTCTTCCTTTTTTTCTAAAGCACTTTTGTCACCTTTTTTATAATTTTCACTTTCACGCCCCCAGGTCAGGGTGGACGATTAGAGAGTCCATACCGCCGGGGTTTAGTCCTGATGAATGCCTTGGTAAATTGAAACCACCCATATGGCAGAAACATGTTGACTGACTTAAGTATTTCTTCTGAATTTAACCAATCCTAAACCTTGGCAATTAAAATTCAGACACATAATACTCTTCATTCGTGTCTTAGGGATCATTCATTAAACTTCTTTTTACTGATACCCTTTTAGGCACTTTTAATTTTAATTACCCTCACAACACGCCCCTCTTCACACAACCAGCCCCGCAGTCTTTCTGGCATCGCAGCACACCAAAGAGGCACTTGGCCTCTTTGGTGGGGCCCAGTAATGAAGCATGACACTGACTAGGTCGGTGTGTGAGGGCCTTCCTATCCACCCAAAGTGAGTGTGTGATTCTTATCTATCTCGCTCCATTTTTGTGGCAGTTCTGAGACTGACTTGACCTCTCTTTTTTTGTTTACTTGCATGTAACCGGGGACTGAGAGAGTGTCCTTGAATCTCCCTACCTCTCCCATTGTTGTTTTGGGTCGTGGTAGCAGCCCTAACCAAATGGACTCTCAGGTTACGTCCCCTTTTGAAGGAGAACAGGGGGATTCCTGTATAAAGCTCTAGGGGGTCAAGTACCGCCCAATGTTTTCTAATTATTTTACATAATTTATTGCTGATTGGATTGGACGTGGTGACACATGTAATTCTTTTGGTCAATTTTTTCTTTTGAGGTTGCAGTAAGTATTCTCTATAGGCATACCACGCTCTTTTCATTGCTCGTCTGACCAACTTTCTAGGATACCCTCTGCTCATCAGTTTTGTACATAGTATTTCCGCTTCGGCAAAGAAATCTTCTTGAATTTACAATTTTGCCTGATTCTGAGGAACTGGCCGTAGGGGAGGCCATCCCTAAGGGCCCTTGGGTGAGCACTGTGATATTCAAGGAGCGTGTTGCGCTCGGTGGGCTTTCTGTAGAGGGTAGTATACAGTAAATCATCATGACATTTAATTGTGACATCCAGATAGTCAATTTGGTGTCTGTCATAATTGAATGTAAACCTGAGATCAGGTTGGCTGTTATTTAGCCATTCACAATAGTTCTTTAATGTGTTTTCGTCTCCCTTCCAGATCATAAGGACATCATCGATGTACCTGCGCCGCATAAGTATATTATTGCGGTAGGGGTTTGTGGAGTTGAGGATGATGTTAGATTCAAGGTCATCCACAAAGAGTATGGCAAAGTTGGGGGCAAAAATAGCCCCCATAGAAGTACCTTTGCATTGTCTGTAATAGGTTTCATTAAACATGAAATAGTTTTTTGTGAGGGCAATTTTGAGAAGTTTAATTATAAAGTCTGTAGGGACTTGGTGTGGGGCTGGTCGGTTATTTAGATGTTTTTGGATTAGAGATAGCTTCTCTCTTGGCTTCCTTGACGCATAGGTGATAGTTGCTATGGGCTGGCTTGTGAGAAGCTCTGTCGGAGGGGTTCTTGGTGGTGTGCCATTTCACCTCAAGTCGGTCACAACTGTGCTTGCTGGATCTGAGCTCTAGGGTGTCCCAGATGGCTTGTTTTGAGGTTTTGTTGGGTTTTGCTGGTTTCAACTGGGCTATCCTGTTGGCGCATTTGGTGGTCCAGGTGAAGGTGGTCTGGATGGCCTGATCAAGGTCTGCTGATGTTTTTGTTGCATGGTGCTGATGGCCTGTGTCCACTGAGTCGCAGTAACCTTGCCCCAACTGCGATGGGAGGGGCAGTGGTGCTTGGCAGTGGTGTGCTGGGGTCGGGGATGGTGAAGTGGACGATGGTGTATTTGGTCCAGGTGAGTTCGATGACGTATGTGAATTTGACTCTCTTGTTGGAGGTAAAGATGGAGTCAAGTGTGCGTCAAGCTTTGTGCACAGGTTCACCGACCAGTTGGGTGAGGCTAATGTTTTCAAGTTCTCCAGGAGGGTGATGTAGTTGTCATTGTTGGGCTCATTGACGTGAAAAATTTCTAAGGGCGATGAGGTTGGTGATCATGTTGGAGAAAACTGGTCGGGTCCTGTTGGCCTGTAGGCAAGGGTGCCTCTTACTAAGGTCTTAGTGGCAGTCTGTAGACAAAAGTGGAGGTATTCCATGAGGGTCATCATTGGTGACAGTGCATCGGATGGTTCCATGAAGATAATGGAATGTTTGTTGGTGCAGTCTCAAAGCATCATCTTGTAGCCATTGGGAGTTGCAGTGGCAATGTCGGGGTATGAAGAGGGTTTAAGTCAAGTTTCAATGATGGAGACGTCCGTGGAGAGGGTAGTGATGGTGTCCCAGATTTCTTTGGCGTGTTTTCAGAGAGAGCAGGCGTTTAGCAGGATGCAATGGAATGGTTCTGGGTTATTCAAAGGCTTTCTGATCAGGAGTGGTGAGGGGGTCTAGTGTGGGCAGGGGGTCCTAAGTGGCAGGCAAATCTGCATTGGCAGCAGCTAAAGGGCCCTTTGGTTGTTCGCAGGCAGGACGTGAAGCTGCTGTTGTTGAGGTGCCCGGGGTCCAGGGCCAGGAGCTCCTTGGAGGTGTAGCAGTATATGTTCGGAGGACCAGTGTTTTATTCGCTGTAGGGTGCAGATGAGATTGCCTTTGGCATGCCTTCAGTGTGCCAGTGATGGAGCAAGGACTCGTATGAAAGAGACTTGCTCGGAGCAATCTACTCCTTTAACTAACACGTTATTAAAATAGTTTTATGTAAAATTAATGTGCACCACATGAATACGTGGGTTAGTGAAGCTTGCTTATGTGTTTACTAATGAGAATAACATGGACAAAGGGCTAATATGGCTCTAAACATGGACATTTTTACTGCGCATGCGTCAACTGCATCTACGCAGCGTGACAAGCTATCTCTTCCTAACTACCAAGCCATGTATTTCCCAGACCGGAATCAAGCATCCAAGGACCGGTTTCTGGCTATCAGCTTTCATCAGAATGTAGAACAATGTCATACATTCACCCCAGTACAAGGATCTGGGCCTAAAGCCATCATTTTTTTGCACTCCACATCACCCTGGGTTAGACACTGGCTATTTGCAAATCAGCTCTGACCCTGTGCCTCATGGAAACAGTCCAGTCCGAACTACCAAGCCATGTGTTTCCTAGACCGGAATCAAGCATCCAAGGACCGGTTTCTGGCAATCAGCCTTCATCAGCCTGGATAGCTTGACTCCAGTGGTGTGGAGAGCCTGGGACTCACGTCTGAGTATACCCAGCACACTCGGGGTGAAATTTGCAAAAAACACAGTTGATGGACAGAATGTAGATCAATGTCATACATTCACCCCAGTACAAGTATCTGGGCCTAAATCCATTGTTTTTTTGCACTCCACACCACCCTGGGTTAGACACTGGCTATATGCAAATGAGCTCTGACCCTGTGCCTCATGGGAACAGTCCAGTCCGAACTACCAAGCCATGTCTTTCCCAGACCGGAATCAAGCATCCAAGGACCGGTTTCTTGCTATCAGCCTTTATCAGCCTGGATAGCTTGACTCCAGTGGTGTGGAGAGCCTGGGACTCACGTCTGAGTATACCCAGCACACTCGGGGTGAAATTTGCAAAAAACACAGTTGATGGACAGAATGTAGAACAATGTCATACATTCTCCCCAGTACAAGTATCTGGGCCTAAATCCATCGTTTTTTTTGCACTCCACACCACCCTGGGTTAGACACTGGCTATATGCAAATCAGCTCTGACCCTGTGCCTCATGGGAACAGACCAGTCCGAACTACCAAGCCATGTCTTTCCCAGACCGGAATCAAGCATCCAAGGACCGGTTTCTGGCTATCAGCTTTCATCAGCCTGGATAGCTTGACTCCAGTGGTGTGGAGAGCCTGGGACTCACGTCTGAGTATACCTAGCACACTCGGGGTGAAATTTGCAAAAAACACAGTTGATGGACAGAATGTAGAACAATGTCATACATTCACCCCAGTACAAGGATCTGGGCCTAAATCCATTGTTTTTTTGCCCTCCACACCACCCTGGGTTAGACACTGGCTATATGCAAATCAGCTCTGACCCTGTGCCTCATGGGAACAGTCCAGTCCGAACTACCAAGCCATGTCTTTCCCAGACCGGAATCAAGCATCCAAGGACCGGTTTCTGGCTATCAGCCTTCATCAGCCTGGATAGCTTGACTCCAGTGGTGTGGAGAGCCTGGGACTCACGTCTGAGTATACCCAGCACACTCGGGGTGAAATTTGCAAAAAACACAGTTGATGGACAGAATGTAGAACACTGTCATACATTCATCTCAGTACAAGGATCTGGGCCTAAATCCATCTTTTTTTTGCACTCCACACCACCCTGGGTTAGACACTGGCTATATGCAAATCAGCTCTGACCCTGTGCCTCATGGGAACAGTCCAGTCCGAACTACCAAGCCACGTCCTTCCCAGACCGGAATCAAGCATCCAAGGACCGGTTTCTGACTATCAGCCTTCATCAGCCTGGATAGCTTGACTCCAGTGGTGTGGAGAGCCTGGGACTCATGTCTGAGTATACCCAGCACACTCGGGGTGAAATTTGCAAAAAACACAGTTGATGGACAGAATGTAAAACAATGTCATACATTCACCCAAGTACAAGGATCTGGGCCTTAATCCATTGTTTTTTGCACTCCACACCACCCTGGGTTAGACACTGGCTATATGCAAATCAGCTCTGACCCTGTGCCTCATGGTAACAGTCCAGTCCGAACTACCACGCCATGTCTTTCCCAGACCGGAATCAAGCATCCAAGGACCGGTTTCAGGCTATCAGCCTTCATCAGCCTGGAAAGCTTGACTCCAGTGGTGTGGAGAGCCTGGGACTCACGTCTTCCAGTTGTTTCAGAAGCCTTCTAAATTCAAACAGAAGCTTAAAAAAACTCAGGTATTTGTTCAGTACAAATCCTTTATGTTCGAAGGGTGAAGTTACAGCTTCTAACCCAAATAACCCTGTTGATTCATTTCAATCACTACTAAGGGTAGCAATTAAGATAATAATATACTGTTGCATAAAAGAGCACTGAGGGTGGCCCTTACAGAAGAACAGGTTTAGGATTTGAGAGGGAAAATAAGAACACTCATAGGAAAAGTAACATAATGCAATCTTCTCTGTTTTTCCACCTAACCACAAGACTCCTAAAATATTGTTTACATTTTTAGATTGTCAGTCAAAATGTCCTGATGAAGGTGTGAACATTGTGACACGAACACCGAAACGCCGCGTCGACTCTTTCTTTTGACTTTTTTAAGCATATTCTTTCACTATGTGGAAAATTGATTTTAACGAATTTTAAGGATTTAGATTGTAACCCTAAAGGGAGGTATTATAATAAATTTTATTTTTTGATACACATTTCTTTTACGTATGGTGGATTTGTTTATTGTGTAAGATTTTTTGTGAGATATAATACGAAAAGTGTTCTATTTTTCTGCTACTATAAACACATTAACTAGTATTGCCCTAAGACCTGTCTGCCCCTTCACTACTAGACATTAGCTAGTACCTAGGATTCCATTTACTAACAGCAATCCACAGGGTTTCCTATTTTTTCATTATTCTCCCCCTCCCTGTGACATCGATCAGGGGAACCTTCCAATAAATTTGCTTTGTACACGTACAGCTTGTCAGCTGGGAAGGAAATTAACTCCAAAATTCCAACATTCAATTATCCTGATTGACTACTGGTCAACATAGTGTTTCCAAATTTATAAATGGACACTCTAAAAACAAAGGGTTTTTCAGAAGAAGAATTTAATAAAATCATAAATGGAACCTCAAAAAATTATTCATCAATCTCCACAACAAACTGTGATGAGGACAAATGGCGAGAACTTTGGAATAATAAAAAGAAACTGGTAAGAACAGAGTTGCACGCAGATTTTTTAATTGATTATTGTAAAAAAGGTATTATTCCGAAGGGACTTTCGGTAAAAAACGAACCTGGCATATTTATCCGTCATGCTAAATTCATTGAGAATTGGACCCTCATCGCAAACCGTTGTAGTAGGGACTGGATGTTGCTCATTATCGAAACAGCCAGTTCCATACTAATCATTGAAAAAAGGGAAATAGATGAACTAGAGAGCAAACATATGGAGAATACTGCCTTAGACGACGCAAAGAAAACACTTGAGGACATCCAAAAGGATGTATCCAGCTATAGAGACTATCATTTCAATAAAAAATCAAATAAATTTAGAAAAGATGTTGCGAATTACAACCTAGAGGCACTATATCCATATACCCAAAAAGATTTCTTCGATAGACCAAGAGAAGAACACTATAACCGTAATCAGTGGCAACAACCAAGAAGAATCTACCCCAGGAAAAGAGTAACCTTTTCAGATTCCTCTTATACAAGTGGAGAATCTGAAAACGAAAGCAACTCAGAGAATAAAAATGGAGGGGAATCCTCCTCAAATCAGAGCTCCTTACCTTTTTTAGACCATCGACCACAGAGGGGAAATCAAAACCGGGGGAGAGGCAGAGGGAGAGGGAATTTCTACCCTCAACCTCCACAACAAAAGAGACCATATATGAAAACCCGGAGCCAATCCAAATGGGATTAAATAAAAAAGCAGCAATCATAAACCTATTGGATATAATCCTTACTAAAGATGAAACATCAGTACTAGAAAAAGGTTTAGGGTTTGCAATCACCACACAAATAGATACATTTAATCTTGAAAGAGACCTTCAAGGCTTCTTCAGAAAAATTAGATTAAATGATTTCTTCGAAGATAAGGATCAGAAAGACCGACCAGTGAATAAATCAGGGCTCAAATTAAAATCAGATTGGACACCAACCATTGGTATGGTGCACAAAAATGTTGATTTATTCGAACAAGTATTAGAAAGCAAGATAGCTTATTCACTAACACACCCTCTCAGAGGCTATAATAATTTAAGTAAAGCAGAAAGCGTAGCACTTAGAAACCTCGAAAATAACAACAGACTCACAGTAAAACCAGGAGACAAAGGAGGCAGTATTGTCCTCATGAACACAGAGGACTACAATAAACGAATCATGCTTCTTTTAAATAATACTCTACATTATTGCAAATCCAATAGAAATGAGTGGAATGCATTGATTTTAAAAGTAAGTTCCTTGTTAGATTTTGCCAAGGAGGACGAAATTATATGTGAAGATGAATTCAGATTCCTTAAAAATAAAGCCCCCATTATACCTGCACTATACGGACTTCCTAAAGTCCATACAAATCTCTTAGATCCACCGATGCGACCAATTGTTTCTAGTATAAATTCAGTGACAGAACCACTAAGCAAATACGTGGATACATTTCTACAACCACTAGTAACAGTCCAACAAGCCTATATTAAAGACACCACTGATATAATAGAAAAAGTGGAAGGCTACCCTTATGACTTGCAAAACCAGTGGCTAGTGACATTAGATATAGAGGCCCTCTACACGAACATCCCCCAGGATGATACCATCAAGATTTTAGAGGGCCTCCTTAGCACTGATGAAGGGGATCTTAATAGTCATGCAACCTTTATAATTGAATGTGTGACCATTATTCTGAAAAATAACATCTTTATTTTTAAAAATGATTTTTACAAACAGGTCAAAGGCACCAGCATGGGAGCCACCTGTGCTCCCAGTCTGGCTTGTCTATATGTAGCGGCCTTTGAAAATAAGCATGTTTTTAGTAATGCAGCTCCTTTCTTTGAAAATGTCACCTGTTGGTCGAGGTTTATAGATGATATTTTCTTCATCTGGACAGGAACCGCGGAAGACCTGACCAACTTCATTAGCTGGCTTAATCTGGGAGACGACAATCTACACTTTACCTCCAAGTATAACAAAGAAAGCATTGAATTCCTGGATATCAATATCAAAAATAATAATGGTAAATTAGGAGTCGAGCTCTACACTAAACCATCTGATCGCAATACTCTATTACATTACAACAGCAACCATCCAAAAAGCCAAAAGGATAACATTCCTTTTGGCCAATACCTAAGAATCAGACGTAATTGCTCAGACATCAGTGATTACAATAGACATGCGGATGCTTTATCACAAAAATTAAAAGAGAGAGGGTATCTAAAACACCTAATTAGAAGAGCTTATAAACGAGCTAAGTATTACGATAGAGACTCCTTATTCTCAAAAGAACCCAAACAAACAGAAATCTCAAATGACAGAATGATATTCGTTACAAACTTTAGTGCAGCCAGCAATAAAATAAAAAATATAATAAACAGAAATTGGTCACTCTTAAATGATAAAAGTGACAAAAAAATCCCAAAACCCATGTTTAGTTTTCGAAGAAATAAAACTGTAAGAAACTGTTTAGTTCACACATTCAGGGATGATAAAACCGAGAGACAACAAACCATTGACAAAAGGCCTTTACCTGTAGGGAACCTTTGCTGCAACATGTACACCAACTGTGATACATTAATGAAGGTAAATAGCATTGAGCACAATGGTATTACACGCAGAATAAAAAGTGTTATAAATTGTAGAACTAAAAATGTAGTCTACTTTGTACTCTGTCCATGTAACAAGGCTTACATAGGTGAAACATCAAGAGAAATCAAAACGCGAATCACAGAGCACAAGTCAGCCATCAGAACTAAAAAGAAAACAGCGCCACTAGTGGATCATTGGCTTTCCCACAATCACAAGATTGAGGATTTAAAATGGTGTGGCTTAGAAGTAATACAGTACAATCTGAGAGGAGGTGACATTCAGACCAAGAGAAAAAAGAGAGAACAATTTTATATGCCCCTTTTTAACACCTTTAGGAGTGGTTTAAACAATAGAGAAGAATGGGAAAGATTGATCCTATAAGACAATAAAGTGATCCACCGAACTGTATGATTAGATCTGTATCATGGCAATACAATTATGACAAATCATGATGACATCATGAAGAACAAAGGAATTTAGCACATCTCGACACCAAAAGAATGTTGCAATGTCATTCTAACCTCGATTTTTTCATGAAAAGGATATACACTGTCTGTTTCCATTCCAAATAATGTATAGATTGTTTCTCTGTTTTCAAGACAATACGTTATAACTTTTATCATTAATGTTTCATGCAAAAAAGGAATAGCCGATATAAAATTGAAGAAAATCATTGACCATTAGATGAAATTACTATGTTAAAACCAAACTTCCAGTATTAATTAGATGATGTATTTCTATATGTTTAGCATGATCTTGCCTTGTGATGTTTTGTCTACATTAGAGTTATTCATGGAAAATAAGCATGATTATAATGTTGATAATCCATTATTACAACATCTGCATGATTGCCAGTTTATCTCAGTAATGTAATCATTGATATTGTTTTAAAAAAACAATGACGTGGAAAATATATGGGATGTTCTAAATAGAATTTTGTTAAGAATAATACGTAAACATCGGGATCTGACAAATATAAAGCCCGAATTCTCCCCAATCCAACATGGCCGCCAAAGTCAGATCGGCACCCGTAAAATGTAGATAGGCATACAAAGCGCCCATAACAGAGATATGTCCCTTAAGACACCTGGAACCAGGAATAATAGTCTAATTAGATCAGTAGGTAAAATTATTTAAGGTCCACACCCGAAACAAAATTATTAGATATCGCGCACTTCCGGGTCAAAGGACGACCGCGAAATTTAGCAAAATTGAAACGGTTTATTAAAACATACAACTCAAAAATTAGGAAATGCTCTAAGAGAGATAATGTAGCCTTAACTGCGAGCAACCATAAAAGCATTAAGTTATAAACATCACGAAAAACGAAATCAATTGTTTGCACTTTCGCTTCCGGGTCAAGAATGGAAGCGCGAGCATAAATGCGGAGTCCAAATTCCGGCTATTATTTTCCCGGAGGACTCTAACACGGAGGAGCAGGGAGGCCGACTGAACCCCCAAAGGTATGTGAGCTGTAACCAACTAGCTAGCAGTGTCCCGAAGCCGTAATACGTATGCTAAATAGAGTTCGCCAACTAGCCAGGGGTGTTTTTAAGCCGTAACACCTATGTTAAATTAAGTTCGCTGTTCATATGACTATTCTTTAATGAATGTACAAACAGTATTAAGCAAACACGAAGGGATATTTGTGGACATCAGTACGCGATTCTCATGTATAGTCTGCTCTTCTTAACAATCACTCCTGTAAGTGCTTTACCTGCACTAGAGCTCCCGGCAAATATTTAGTAATCCGATGAGCACTGACTACGTCATTTAATATGAACTGACATGATCATAAACAATCTAAAAACGATGTACTTTGCTCTAGTCTTCGTTTATAATTAGATTTATATAAAAAGGGTAAATTATGAGTAAAAGCACAGACTGCATTAGGCTTTACCCACTAGATAAATATTAAGAGTTAAAATCATCTACCCATAACCAGAATTAGAGACGTAGTTTTTCTAAACAACCCTGTGCAGAGCTAACTTAATAAATCATTTAGAATCATCAATATATGTTTTTCATTTAATCAAATAGGCACAAGAAAAACAAGAATCAACATAAAGAACAAACCAAGGGATCAACTCATAAAACTGATCTTAAAGATATGAATACATAAATTCGGTAAGTAAGGGTTCATTTGAATCTGAAAGTCCCCCAACTCCACCGAAATAATTCTAATATAATGTGTCCTATTTTATACACAGTGATTCCGAATTGACGAAGGGATCCTGAGCCTTTGAAACAGACCCGATAATTAATTCCGGTGGCTCCTCCGTATAGAAATCAGTCTATATAGTTACCTCATCACAGGTACATAACTTTAAATGACATATTGGACACAGATTTCTCAATAGAAGATATGATCAAAGAGATAAGTGTGACATATGCTTTTTCCTTTATTAAGGTACCACATACTCCTCAACAACAGACGCATACAAGTCTTCCAGTTGTTTCAGAAGCCTTCTAAATTTAAACAGAAGCTTAAAAAAACTCAGGTATTTGTTCAGTACAAATCCTTTATGTTCGAAGGGTGAAATTACAGCTTCTAACCCAAATAACCTTGTTGATTCATTTCAATCCCTTCTAAGGGTAGCAATTAAGATAATATTATACTGTTGCATAAAAGAGCACTGAGGGTGGCCCTTACAGAGGAACAGGTTTAGGATTTTAGAGGGAAAATAAGAACACTCATAGGAAAAGTAACATAATGCAATCTTCTCTGTTTTTCCACCTAACCACAAGACTCCTAAAATATTGTTTACATTTTTAGATTGTCAGTCAAAATGTCCTGATGAAGGTGTGAACATTGTGACACGAACACCGAAACGCCGCGTCGACTCTTTCTTTTGACTTTTTTAAGCATATTCTTTCACTATGTGGAAAATTGTGTTTAACATATTTTAAGGATTTAGATTGTAACCCTAAAGGGAGGTATTATAATAAATTGTATTTTTTGATACACATTTCTTTTACGTATGGTGGATTTGTTTATCGTGTAAGATTTTTTGTGAGATATAATACGAAAAGTGTTCTATTTTTCTGCTACTATAAACACATTAACTAGTATTTCCCTAAGACCTGTCTGCCCCTTCACTACTAGACATTAGCTAGTACCTAGGATTCCATTTACTAACAGCAATCCACAGGGTTTCCTATTTTTTCATTATTCTCCCCCTCCCTGTGACAACGATCAGGGGAACCTTCCAATAAATTTGCTTTGTACACGTACAGCCTGTGGAGTGCAAAAAAACAATGGATTTAGGCCCAGATCGATGTACTAGGGTGAATGTAAGACATTGTTCTGCATTCTGTCCATCAACTGTGTGTTTTTTGCGAGATTGGTTGAAACAGCGGGCGTGAGACAGAAGCAGATTGTAAAGGAGGGGTCAGTAGTGAGGAGCAATAGTCAAAAAAGAATTGTATGTTGGATTCTGATTTGACTGCTGGTGTAAGTCACACCGATAACAGAGTTAAAGGGTTTGCGGAATATTCGTTCATATATCATTCATCAGCGCAGCCATGCAGTGGCCTCCATGAGTAGCCCTGGGTGGTGAAAAGAACTGTCAGAGAGGAGGGAGGACGGTGAGTAGGAAAATTACGGTGAGTGGGAAAACATCAAGAGCGGGAACAAATATCAACAAGCAATGTGGCAAAAACAACACCAAAATTACCAATGCTACTAAAGAACCAACCAAAAATGCAATTAAAATAAAATAAAGGACCCAAGCAAGAAACAAAGCAAAGTACCTCACTACCAAAGTTAAATACCACTACAAAACAATTATGTTTACCAGGGAGGCTGTAGGGGGTTGTCATGGCAGTCTTCCTGGGTGAAGGGAAAAAGTAATACGATTATCTATCTGAAATATCATGATAAAATTAAATAATGATAACACATAATATCAGAATTATATTGTATACTATAATATATAATGATAAAGGATCATAAAATGTACAATATAAAGAGATCGAAGGAATTAAATAATTGAGTTGAAGAGAAAGAGAAAAAAGTGCATATGGGTCATTTTAAAAAATAGTACTAATCTACAAATAGTATGCTAAAGAGATAAAGATCTTTTACCATTGTAAATTTCATCAAATAAAAATCTTTATTTAAGGCACAGGTTCATATCATGGAGAACCTGTAGTTGCCTTAATTTTGGGTATTGTCTGTGTAAGAGGATGATCCTTACATTCAGTAAGATTGGGCCTAATTCTTGAGGATAACATTTCAGTGATCAGAGTGTAAAATATTTAAAGAGGTATGGCAAGCCTAAGAAAATTACAAACAGTAATGGGGAAAATGACAGCAAATAGTCTAAACAACTGGCAGTTGATCTCAATCAATCAATCAATCAAGACATTTATATAGCGCACTACTCACCCAGAGGGTCTCAAGGCGCTAGGGGAGGGGGGTCCGCTACTGCTCGAACAGCCAGGTCTTGAGCTGCTTCCTGAAGGCGAGGTGGTCCTGGGTCAGGCTGATGTGGGTCGGGAGGGAGTTCCAAGTCTTGGCGGCGAGGTAGGAGAAGGACCTTCCCCCTGTGGTGGCTCTTCGGATGCGGGGGACGGTGGCGAGGGCATGGCCAGCCGATCGAAGCTGGCGTTTGGGAGCGTAGAAGTTGAGGCGGCTGTTGAGGTATCCTGGGCCTTGGTTGTGTAGGGCTTTGTGTGCGTGGGTGAGGAGAGGAAGGTGA
Organism: Lissotriton vulgaris; assembly: GCF_964263255.1. NCBI lineage: Eukaryota > Metazoa > Chordata > Amphibia > Caudata > Salamandridae > Lissotriton > Lissotriton vulgaris. The sequence continues at coordinate 55,904 of NW_028241092.1, read as the reverse complement.
TTCTCTTGTTGACCGGGAGCCAGTGCAGGTCTCTCAGGTGTCCGGAGATGCGGTTGCGACGGGGGATGTCCAGGATGAGTCGTGCTGAGGCGTTCTGGATCCGCTGGAGCCTCTTCTGGAGTTTGGCTGTGGTTCCGGAGTAGAGGGAGTTGCCGTAGTCCAGGCGGCTGGTGACGAAGGCCTGGGTGACCGTCTTCCTGGTCTCAGTGGGGATCCACCGGAATATCTTTCGTAGCATGTGCAGGATGTTGAAGCACGTCGAGGAGACGGCGTTGATGTGTCTGGTCATGGAGAGGGAGGAGTCCAGGATGACGCCCAGGTTGCGTGCATGGTCTGTCGGTTTGGGTGCGCTGCCTAGGGCGGGGGGCCACCAGGAGTCATCCCAGGCGGAGGGTGAAGATCCCAGAATGAGCACTTCCGTCTTGTCCGAGTTCAGTTTCAGGCGGCTGTTCTTCACCCATTCGGCTACCTCTTTCATCACTTCGTGTAGGTTGGCTCTGGCGGTGGCAGGGTAGTTGGTGAGGGAGAGGATCAGCTGGGTGTCGTCGGCGTAGGAGATGATGTTGAGGTTGTGCTGGCATGCGATGGATGCGAGGGGGCTCATGTAGACGTTGAAAGCTTACCAGCCTATCGTCTTTTATCCTCTGTGCCAGTAGAGAAAGAGGCCTCTGGAACGGCAGTTGAGGAGGGTTAAGGATATTTATTAACTTGAAAGACACCCTGCTGAAACTTGACCATTCATAGTAAAGTATAAAGGAGACATGGGGAAGAGTGGCCATTTGATCCCAGGTCAAACTGTAGCCATTCTATCTACATCCCAGTGAAAGCGGTAGATGTCCCTAAAGCAAGTTTATTGTTGTTAAGGAGGAGGGGCTGCTCATTTTTCTAGACACATTGCTGAATGGACCACCAGTCTCCTCCTGAGACAGAAAGATTCTTAGATGTTTAAATTCACTGATAATGGTGTGCTAGATTGTTTTACTCATTGTTTTGGGAGCATCCAGGGGTCACTTCCATCCACTAGCTAATGAACTGTTCAAAAGTGGCACCTTTATCTCAGCTCCAAGGAACACAACTTGACCTGTGGAAGAACAGAGGAGGAAGATGCATGGAGTCTGTGATGTGTGTGGAGACCTGAAGAACTGGAACACCTCCCACTTGTATCCTGGACTAAGAAGTCACCTCCAAAGGTCAGTTGGCTGTGTGGCTACAGGAACACCACCATATGCACAAGGACTCTTTCTGGAGTGACCATTCCATCTGTAGGAAGAAGTGCATCTTAACAAGAGTGTGCAATGGCCTCCCCTACAGTGGTGTCTGAACTCTAAGTGCTGACCTGAGGTCATGTGAGGCTTTGTAATGACTAAGAAGAGCTGCTCCAAAAGGAATAAGAAAAAGTTGTGACTTAGAACATTTTTAACCTCTAGAAGACTTGGAGTGACCACCCAAAGATATTCACAAAAGGCACTACCTCAGCCTGCAAGAAAATCACTCCCACTCAAAGCTATTGGTACCCAAAGGAAGACTGCAGTGGACACATACGGTTAAGGTACCTGTCTTCTGTGTGACTTACTCAGCTCCAAATTCCAGGCTTGTCCCACTCGACTTTTTTGAGTTCAGACTAAGGACTTGATTCCGAGTTTGGCAGACAGGGATAGTTAGCTTCCAGGCTTGTCCCACTGGACTTTTTTGAGTTCAGACTAAGGACCTGATTTCAAGTTTGGCAGACAGGGTTACTGCATCACAAACTTGATGGATGTCCTGTTCACCAATTTACATTTACATTATTGCAAAATGTCCAAAAAAGTATGTGAAATTACACATAATTATGCAAAACATTGCGGCCTTCCCTGGTGCATCACTGTCAAAGCCCAGCTCTCCTGAGTTTCTGTTCAGTTGTGATGGAGGTTGAAGACAGTCCGACCCCACCCTGAAACTGCTAGTCCCAGCACAATAGTTTTAAAGCAGTGCACTAGGAAACAAAAAATCAAGGGAAGGGGGGAAGTGGATAAAAAAAAAACAGAGAGGCAACACCATTCTTGCGTTTCCACTCTAGAAGAGCTGCTAAAATCTGCAGCCCTCTCTGACTTCTGTAGAAACTGGTGCCTAATGAAACATAAACAAAGAACAGATAAGTGCAACCTATCCCTGAATGTGTTCCTGACTAAACCTTAATCTTATTAGAAATTCTCTTCTAAAAGTACCTCTTGGATCCTGGTCTCAAGCTTCCAGGATTGGAATGTGTTACTGTTCTGGGATGTGCTTTATATTACTGTAAAACTTCTGTAAAATCAAACGAATATCATTGTCAGAATTACCAACGTCTAACATTCACCTTATATAACTAAAGCCTAAATTCTTAATAGCAAACTCACTTTTCACACATTTCCAGACTTTTTATAAAACAAATACTGTACTTTTACATCAAAATACAGCAGATAATTTGTGCAAGTCCTTGATTTACTGTTTGCCTTGCTGTCAATGGTTTCCTCGGTTCGATTCTTAAAAAAAATTCCATGTAAACCAATGTTTATTTCACAAAATTCCACAAAGTATTCTTGTAACAAAGGGTTTGAACCACAAAGTTCGTTGGAGATATCTTGTTCCAAATTGTCTTTACATGAATCCAGAAATCGCCGATAAAGTTCTTTCAGGTAATAAAAGGTTTTGCACTTACTTGTTGCTGAAAAGGGATACTGATCAATCTAACCTTGACCTCTTCCTCTTTTGCAGGTCGATTGCAGTGGACCGAAGAGGGACTGAGGCAAGAAGTAGCCGGAAACCAGAAGTAGGAAGAGCCAGAAGCCGCGCCCGTTGAAGTCAATGAAGGTCTGGAGAGAGCAGGAGTGCCAGCGCCGAAGGATCTGTTCTCAGGTAAGTGGGAGGTAGACGAGCACAAGCACTGGGTGAGGCTCAGGGGCTGCCTTTTATAGACAGGGCTGTGTGTGGTTCGCAGAGCTGGGTGTGGTTCGAAGAACTGGGTGTGGTTCTCAAAAGCAGGTGCGCAGAGCTTCAGTTATTATGCTAATGAGTTGAAGTAACACATGGCCTAGGGAGGAGTGTTCTAAATAAGCCTTGGTAAAAGCAAGGTCCAATGTTTTCTAAATAAGCCTTGGTAAAAGCAAGGTCCAATGTGCAAACAAGACAGCAATGTCTAAACTTGTGAATACATTGAGCAACATACACTGAAGTCTTAGAGAGGGGCTGAGATAACAAGAAAGGCTTTCAGTAGTATGTTTAAAGAGAGCTATTACAGAGACCACTAGTGCAATGAGAGGGGACATGTTCTTTGCTGTGCACAAACCCTAACAATCACTCTCAACCTTTGCATATCTATTATTCTACTGGAATAAAGGGTGTTTTGGGTGTTCTTTGACTTATGAATGTATTTATCTCTCCAGTTCCACTTATTGGATCTCAATATTTATGCAATTTTTCTTATTGCAGTTTTCTCTATTTCTTCAAATTAGTTGTGGGATTTTATTTGTATTTTATTCTAAGTTTTTTAACTGTTTTGGTATTGCTAAATAATTTACACACTTTTCTTAAGTTATGTGTGTGTGCTATAAGTACCTTTGGTTGAGTCCAAGTTTACTTATTGAACGTGTGTATTGAGCCTGCCTGGATTTTGGAACGATTAATTGGGAAGAACTTGCATCCTCCCCAAATATTACCACATTTTCTTACACTTATCATTGATCAAAGTTAAAATGTCCCCGCCCACCCACTAACACTAAGCGCTCCCCCTCCTTCCTGCAGCTGTGACCATCTGGACCTCTGTGAAAGCGGTTGCTTTGCTGTGAATAGCATCTTCCTCAGCCCCAGTTTCACTTTCCCAGGATCCATTTTATCGTGTTTGTTTTGCCTTCCTTTGGCCCGCCTACCCTCCCCGCTACCGCCTCCCAGCTGACCTGCCCTCCCACGAACACTAAGCGCTCCCCCTCCTTCCTGCAGCTGTGACCGTCTGGACCTCTGTGAAAGCGGTTGCTCCCACCTCGCTCCCTGCCCTCAAGAGCTGGCTGATTGTCTTTGTGGTATCGTAGGCTGACATTGAATATAGCGCATTATAGCGCCTAACCTCGCATTACAATTTTAATCTGCTTTGAAGCGCAACTTTAGCTTAATTGAGTCTGTTGCCGCCTTTAGCATTGTGCATTGTGTGCTGCTTTGAACATTGAATTATTGAAGCTACCGCCGCCAGCAGCATTTTACATTCGTGCTGCTTTGTATGCTTTGCTGTGAATAGCATCTTCCTCAGCCCCAGTTTCACTTTCCCAGGATCCATTTTATCGTGTTTGTTTTGCCTTCCTTTGGCCCGCCTACCCTCCCCGCTACCGTCTCCCAGCAGAACCGCCCACGCTCCGCCCCCCTCCACTCTCCATTTATGTCAGATGTCCCAACGCGCAGCGTCCACGCGCTGCGACCGCGCCGAAGGTGCGCCAAAGGTAAGCCCGTCTACGCCCGTCCGCGCCTGGACCGCGCCCAGCGCCAGACCCCCTGGTTCCCGCAATGCCCAGCCCACTCGCATCACTTACGATGCCACCACCCTCCTAGCCCTTAACCCCGGCCGTTCCTCCAACTGCGTCCAAGCCGCTCCTGGACACACCCACAGACCCTTCTCTTGCAACTCCTGCAAGTTCGACGGCACCAAAACCAACTCCTCATCCACCAACACCAATCAGAGACCTGACACCAACCACCTAAATTGCATCCTGCTCAACACCCGCTCGGTCCACAGACACGCCATCGACCTCTGGAATCTACTAGACACCATCTCACCGGACGTCCCCTTCCTAACAGAAACATGGATGAATGCCTCTTCAGCCCCAGACATCACCATTGCCATCCCGGAAGGATACAAGATCATCCGTAAGGACCGCATCAAGCAAACAGGAGGAGGCATCGCTATCGTCCATAAAAACTCCATCCGCATCTCAACCAGCTCAGACGTCAACCTTGCCAGCGCCGAACACCTCCACTTCCAGATCCACACCGACCCCAAGACCACACTCAGAGGCACCCTCCTCTACCGGCCTCCAGGACCCCGTGCACAATTCAGTGACGACATCACTGACTTTATCACCCCACACGCCCTCCCCTCCGAGAACTACATTCTATTGGGAGACCTCAATTTTCACCTGGAAAAGAGCAATGACAGCAGCGCCACCACCCTTCTGGACAATCTCACCAACCTCGGACTCAAACAACTTGTCACTACCCCCACCCACATTGCAGGTCACACACTCGTCCCCATCTTCACCTCCAGCAAACATGTCTCATTCAGTCACACCACAGCTCTTCATTGGACAGACCACAGCTGCGTTCACTTTACCTACAATAAGACCACAATCCACAACCATCCTCAACCCACCCTGCGAAGAGACTGGAACAAAATCACCATCGACCAGATCTCCTCATCGCTTCTTCTAAACCCCCCCGCCCACTCCTCAAACCCCGACCAAGCAGCCATCAACCTCACCCAATGGCTATCCAACAGCGCCGACATCCTAGCACCGTTGAAAAAACGTCAAATCAAACTAGGCAGCAAAAACGCCTCCTGGTTCAACGATGATCTTAAGAAATCGAAGAAACTCTGTCGCTCCCTCGAGAAGGCCTGGAAAAAAGACCCAAACACCAGCACCAGGGACGCCTTCAAAAACGCCACCCGTATACACCTCCAACTGATCCGGACTGCCAAGAAAGCCGCTTTCAAAGACCGACTAGATAACAACGCCCACAACAGCAAGGAATTATTCTGCATCGTCAAAGAATTTACCAACCCATCAGCCAACTCCAACGACATCATCCCCTCCCAAGCCCTCTGCGACTCCCTAGCTTCCTTCTTCCACAACAAAATCGCAGAAATCCACAACAGCTTCGACAACCGACCTGGAAACCAACCCACCCAACCTTCTGCAGAACCTTCACCCCCCTTGAACATCCTTAACGACTGGAACACAATCTCCACTGAGGACACCATCCGCCTGATGAACTCCATCCACTCAGGATCCCCAACTGACCCATGCCCTCTAGACACCTTCAACAAAGCAGACTCCATCATAGCACCACACCTCCGAGATGTCATCAACTGCTCCCTCAAATCCGCCACCTTCCCGGATAGCTGGAAACACGCAGAACTCAGCGCCCTTCTGAAAAAACCCACAGCTGACCCCACCGAACTCAAAAACTAACGCCCCATCTCGCTTCTTCCATTCCCAGCCAAAGTCATCGAGAAAGCTGTCAACAACCAGCTCGCCACCTTCCTCGAAACCAACAAATCCCTCGACCCCTCACAGTCCGGTTTCCGAGCCAAACACAGCACTGAGACTGCACTTATCGCAGCTACAGACGACATTCGAACTCTACTGGACAATGGAGACACAGTCGCCCTCATCCTCCTCGACCTCTCCGCTGCCTTCGACACAGTCTGTCATAGCACCCTTCTACAGCGCCTCAGAAACATCGGAATCCAAGGAAAAGCACTGGAATGGATCACCTCGTTCCTCACCGGAAGAACCCAGAGAGTCCGCCTCCCACCATTCAAATCAGAGGCCTCTGAAGTCATCTGCGGCGTGCCACAAGGATCGTCTCTCAGCCCCACCCTCTTCAACGTATACATGAGCCCCCTTGTGGCCATCGCTCGCCAACACAATCTCAACATCATCTCCTACGCTGACGACACTCAACTGATCCTCTCACTCACCAAAGACCCGAACACCGCCAAAACCAACTTACACGAAGGAATGAAAGAAGTAGCAGAGTGGATGAAGCACAGCCGCCTGAAACTGAACTCAGACAAAACAGAAGTCCTCATCTTAGGCACCTCCCCCTCCGCCTGGGATGACTCTTGGTGGCCAGAGGCCCTTGGAAAAGCACCCATCCCGACGGACCACGCACGGAACCTGGGCGTCATCCTGGACTCCTCACTCTCGATGACCAGACAAGTCAACGCCGTTTCATCATCTTGCTTCAACATTCTTCGCATGCTCAAAAAACATTTCGCTGGATCCCCACCGAAACTAGAAAAACGGTCACCCACGCACTGGTCACGAGCCGCCTGGACTACGGAAACACCCTATACGCCGGTACCACCGCAAAACTCCAGAAAAAACTCCAACGCATCCAGAACGCTTCAGCCAGGCTCATACTAGACATCCCGCGTAAAGAACACATCTCTGGTCACCTGAAAAACCTCCACTGGCTCCCCGTTAATAAGAGGATTACTTTCCGCCTCCTAACCCACGCACACAAAGCACTTTACGAACTCGGACCCGAATGCCTCAACACACGGCTGTCCTTCTACACCCCCTCCCGTCAGCTACGATCCTCCAACCAAGCCCTTGCCACTATACCTCACATCAACAAAACCACCATGGGAGGTAGATCCTTCTCCTACCTGGCAGTCAAAACCTGGAACTCGCTTCCCACTCACCTCCGCCTTACTCAGAACCACCTAGTATTCAGAAAGCAACTTAAAACTTGGATATTCGACAAGTAATTCCCCACCCTTCCTCAAGCGCCTTGAGACCCTATGGGTATGTAGCGCGCTATATAAATCTCTTGACTTGACTTGACTTGACTTCATTGCTTCATGCAGAAGGTCCCCCCCCCCCCCCAACTCATTTTCTTCAGGTTTTGGGAGTGCTATATGATGAGTTCTGATGGTATCACTCCCCAGAGTGTGTCAGTGTCTGTATTAGCTAGATTGTACCAGACAGGGTCAAACACCAAAAGTGTAGGGAAATGGATGAGAGAGAGAGAGTGCGGGAGAGAGAGATAAAGAGAGAGAGAGAGGCAAACATGCCCAACTCATCTGTTGTATCGCTCTTTCTGTTGTTTTGTATCTGATCCAAGTACAGGTTTTCATGAATACTGTCAGGAGACAGAGCCACTCACTAGTTGAAAAAGGCATTTGTAGTATTTTGGTCATACTTAGAACTGAATGATATTCCAAACAAACATATAGTAAGCATATATATTCATCAGTTTTCGAAAAGTGGGTCACGCTGAAGCTAAGCCAGGCAGCAGTGAAGCTGGTAAGCCTGAAACTCAGGCAAGGATTCAGGATATGTCTGAGTAGGGAAAGTAATTGGGCGAGACACATAATACCAAAAACCAGATACCAAAGCCAAAGCAAAGTCTAAATCTCGAGGTCAGTATAACAGTAAAACAGGGTCAAAGAGTCATACAGAGCAATCAGTAGTCAAGAGACAAAACTGAATCCAAAACTGAATCCAAAGGTTAGGATAAACAGTCAAAGGGTCAAGGAGCTGGAAAGCAAAATAGCCAAACCAAAGTTAATTCAAAATCAAGGTCAGTGTGAAAAGACAAGGAGTTTGAGGGACTTGAGGAACAATGAAGGGAGAAAAGAACAAAAGTGAGGGAAGGGAACAGTGGACAAACAAGCAACACAAAAGAGCCCATAGCTCACAATGGTTCTTGGCAGGTTCAATCAAACCCCAGCTACCATAGACAGACATGCCACAGCCTTAGGAAAATATCTCACTATTGTTTTCATATTCATTCTAAAACATTGGAAAATCCTTCTGATTCTTGACTGTAATTCCCCCTTAGGGAATCCCCTTCTGGTGTTCCTTTTCAGGGATTTTTTCTTTTGAAGAAGGCAACTAATCCAAGGGAGTGTGCTACATTTTCAGGTTTCTAGGAGCGTTCTCCAGGCTTATACCCCTTTTACTCTATCATGTGCTGCAATGGACCTTTCACCCTCCTTGAATCCACTAAGGTTTTACCTCAAACTCAAGGGATCCATTGTTTATAACTGGTGGAGGCAATACCTCTGGATTGAATACTGTTGGTTTCACTGTGGATACATGATATGCTGGATAAACCCTTCAGGCTTTTGAGAGTATTAGGGCAATTGCCCTTTACCAATCATCAAATGGCCAACAAAAGAAAGTATGAACTTAGAATGAAAACCCAGCAAAGCTAGATAATGAGTTAATAACCAAATGAAATTCCCCATTTTGTATTTTTGGTGCCACTCATTTCATGTGAAGCATAAAATGCGTGTGAGATGTCATATCAAAACATAAGTGTGGAGTGCTTGCATGTATTATAGAAATTGCTGTCAATAATGCCTAGTCGGTGTGGAGTTTGAGACAGTTTACTTTCATCCATTTAGTGACTTTGGTTATGCAGGCGCTGAACTTGTTTCTAATGCTGGGGGTCTTGTCTGAGGTGGAGAGTTTAAGTGGCGTGCCACCAGCGTAGGAGAGTATGCTGATGTGAGTGCGGATCTTGTTTGTCAGCATGGTTCATGTGTACCTTCAAGATGGTGATTCCTAGTGATAATCCTTGAGGTGCTCTTCAGATGAGTTTGGGGGACTTCTGAGGAGTAAGGTGCCAGGTGAAAAGTTTGTGTTCTATCAGTTTAGAAGAAGAATATTCAGCAGTGAGTGTGTCCATGGATGACAATCACATGCAGGTGCCATGATCAGGATGGTGTGTTAGAACGTGTCTAATGCTGCTGGGAGGTCCAGAAGAATGAGGGTTGCATTTTCATCTGTAGGGGCAATGAGAGCTGTTTCTGTACTGCAGTAGGGCCTGGTTCGCTGGGTGATTGTTTTTAACACCTTGGATGGGTATAGTCGACAGAAAATGGGTATGTAGTTGTGAAGTGTGGCTGAGACAGCAGATTGTTTCTTGAGCAGTGGCGTGGTGGTGGTGTCTTTCCAGATGTCTTAGAATGTGAGTTGATGAAGGAGTTGAGGGCGGGTCTCAGTGCTTCACTGGTCAGTAGGAGTCTTTTGGTTAAGGTCGGGCAGCGACAAGGATCGGACAGGTCCTCCAAGCAGATGGTCTTAATGGTAGTGGCTATTTTGATGGTAGGGGTGTGCCACCAAATCAGGGTTTCTTCGTGGACATGATGGGAAGTTGGGTTGCTACAGTGCTGGAGTGCAGTTGTGGATCGAAGTTGCTGTATAAGGCGTGGGCCTGGGTAAAATTTGAATTATGTTGGAGTAATCCAAGTAATTTCAGTAATTATGCATTTCTCTTGTGATGCAAAATTACCGAAGTTACGTGATTACTCCAGCTTGGGTAATCATGATTAATTTCAGGCAAAAATCCAACCACAGGAGAACAGGAATTACGATCTAGGAGAGAGCAAAAATCTGCTGACTACAGCTGTTCGTGTTCTGTATCATTTACACCTATTACTTAGTCCAAAATGCATCCCCTAGCCCATTTTGGATGCAAGGGTGCATTTTGCAAGAAAATAATGCAAAATACTGGATTACGCTTCTTACTTAATTATAGATAATTATGAGTAATTTTGGTGCAATCATTAATTATGCTAGAGAAAATTACACCAATTATGATTAGGAAGGTGATTTTGTTATAAAAGAATTCAGAGAGCTTGTTGCAAAGGTCTTGCATGAAGGTCAGGTTGCTGGAGGCAGCAGGAGGCACAATGAAATCTTTTAGGATGGTAAAGATTTCCTTTGTGACAACATCAATGCTGTCTGCAAGAACTCTGTGTTTCATATCTGCTGGAAGCAGCATCTTCGGGTTGATTTGAAGATGCCTTTATCTTTGATGTTTTGACTTGATATCTATTTGTATACCAGTTGCTTGTTGTGGCGTTTAATTGGCCTGAGCTCCTCTGTGTATCAGCTGGACTTTGGTTGGGCTCTCGTAATTAGGAAGTGATTGAGGGGTGCCAGAGTGTTGGTGCATGAAGTGATTCAGCTGTTGTTGTTCTTCATGAAAGTCAGATTGCTGGAGGCAGCAGGAGGTACAATGAAATCTTTTGGGATGGTAAAGATTTCCTTTGTGACAACATCAATGCTGTCTGCAAGAACTATGTCTTTCATATCTGCTGCAAGCAGCATCTTCGGGTTGATTTGAAGATGCCTTTATCTTTGGTGTTTTGACTTGGTCTCTATTTGTATACCAGTTGCTTGTTGTGGCGTTTAATAAGCCTGAGCTCCTCTGTGTATCAGCTGGACTTTGGTTGGGCTCTCGCAATTAGGAAGTGCTTGAGGGGTGCCAGAGTGTTGGTGCATGAAGTGATTCAGCTGTTGTGGTTCTTCATGGCTTTCAGCAAATTTCTGGTGGGAAGAATCCCAGCCCTCTTCTTTGATGCTTCTCCAGCAGCTGCGTTTGTGTCTGTTGGTGGCATGTCTGTGGTGGTGCATGAAAAGTATCCTGAAACTGATGAGGGAGTGGTCTGTCCAAGTCATAGTTACTGACTTGTTTACTGTGATGTTGTTGATTGAGGAGAAAATATGGTCCAATATGTGTCAGAAAGTTTGAGTTAATTCTGGAATGTGCTCGTTGAGGCTGAGGTTTGCAAGGATTCCTAGAAGGGGCCTAGAGGTTGGTCAATGCACTCTTCCAGACCTTAGGTTTCGTAGACAACTAAAAATCTGCAAGGGGGTTTATCTCCGCTTTTTTGGCTTTAAAAGCCAAGAAAGCGGAGATAAAATTATCTCCCTATTACCAAGCTGTCGCTAACACCAGTTAGTGACAGCTAATAGGAGATAGCGACCAACTTGGGCCCCGCTTTGCATGTCAGTGATATTTATCACTAATGACATGCAAAGTGGGCGTGCCAAGATGTTAGCGACTGGAAACAGTCCCTAACATCGCTATCTCCTATTACCAACTTTTGGAGATATTCGCGCTAAGCGCGAATATCTCCAAAAGCTAACACCTGCCCTGAGCAGTTCTTAGCCATGTTATCCAATGGGAGGTGGATAACATGGCTAAGAGCATTTGCTCGATAATGCATGAATATCGCTGACTTTTCAGCGATATTCATGCATTGCGGCCGTTTTTTATCGCATTTGCGATAAACCTTGCTAATAGCAAGGTTTATCTGCGATAAAAATCGCCGATGTGCGGCGATAATGTTTGTCTCTAAACAAGTTAGAGACAAAAATTATCGCTAGTTGTTGGTAATATGCCCCCTGGCTTTTTTAGCCCTGCCTATCAGCTATGTGGGTCTCCTGCTGGGAGCTTTTTCTTTCCGCAAGCGCTCTGAGACCTTCGGGTGATTTATGCGCTATACAAATGCAAATAAAAAAATAAAATAAAAAGTAAGGTTAACATTTCTGAGGAGGATGAAGGTGATGGCATTGATGATGAGGGGTGCGAGGAAGTCCATGATGTTGCTGGTAAAACTGGTGCAGGTGGTCGGTACTGAAAGGTTCCAACCAGGTGGAAGTAGAATACATGGATAGCAAAATTACACAATACAGTGAAGCCGGGGGGGGCTTACCTTGTGGACCGGATAATACCGGTAGCGCCGTATTGCGCTGGGGTCCTGGAACCAGGGGGGCCTGTGGGTTAAGGAAAAGAATAACAGCCAGATAAGGCAATAGGGCAGGGTGAAGCGCGGGGCCATACGGACGAGCGAGGAGCGCGTCTTACACTTACCGGGTCAGTCGGCTGCTCCTGATTTCCTGGTTGGGGAAGTCACGTGAGCGGGGCCCTTATATTATGCTCGGCCATTGGCTGAGCTAAGGGCATGGGAATAGAGGAAGGACCAAGGGCGAACGGCCATGTTGGGTGAAGCGAGTAGGAAACTTAGATAGATGAAGTCAGGACAGCGTGAAAAGGGGTAAGAGCAAATTTCTGGTGGGAAGAATCCCAGCCCTCTTCTTTGATGCTTCTCCAGCAGCTGCGTTTGTGTCTGTTGGTGGCATGTCTGTGGTGGTGCATGAAAAGTATCCTGAAACTGATGAGGGAGTGGTCTGTCCAAGTCATAGTTACTGACTTGTTTACTGTGATGTTGTTGATTGAGGAGAAAATATGGTCCAATATGTGTCAGAAAGTTTGAGTTAATTCTGGAATGTGCTTGTTGAGGCTGAGGTTTGCAAGGTTTCCTAGAAGGGGCCTAGAGGTTGGTCAATGCACTCTTCCAGACCTTAGGTTTCGTAGACAACTAAAAATCTGGCTTTTTTAGCCCTGCCTATCAGCTATGTGGGTCTCCTGCTGGGTGCTTTTTCTTTCCGCAAGTGCTCTGAGACCTTCGGGTGATTTATGCGCTATACAAATGCAAATAAAAAAATAAAATAAAAAGTAAGGTTAACATTTCTGAGGAGGATGAAGGTGATGGCATTGATGATGAGGGGTGCGAGGAAGTCCATGATGTTGCTGGTAAAACTGGTGCAGGTGGTCGGTACTGAAAGGTTCCAACCAGGTGGAAGTAGACTGTTATGTGTATCTTGAATGCAAAGTGTTCCATGTAGCTGGTGGATGTGTTCATGTTGGTTTTGGAGCTGATTGTGTCTTTGAGTATGATGCCAACTTTGCCTCCAGGATTGTACTGATGGTCTTGTGTGGAAATCTTATTCCACCAAAGGCTGCCAAAAGTGTCTCTATACAAGATCCAATGTCTTCCTTACAACAACTATTCCAGCACTAGGCAAGTCTTGGCATTGAAGGAACACCTTCTCTTGATGGATGAGCAGACAATGAAAAGAGTTTGCTCTTGAAGATTAATCTGAATCCATTCCTTAACATCAACCTTGTTGCTTTTCTAGTCAGACAAAGTTCAAAAACCTAACCAATTTGGAGACATGGGCTGTTACAACAGCTAACATACAGGGTGCTTCTTTCCTAGGTGTTTTCCTGTCTTGCCTATCTTAACATTGTATAGAAACAACAGTGGTCCCTGGCAAAGAGACGGATGATTGAAAAATGAATATAGACTCAGTCAGTTCTATATTGGCGAGGACATGCCCAGCCGGGCAGAGGTCCTCCAAGTTTATATTTAAGTCAAGGTTTGCAAGACACAATAACACCTTCAACAATTCACGTGCGTGGGGCACAAGCCTGTACCCAACCACGAAAATACACAAACAAAAACATACACAAAGGGCTTGTAAGGCAAAATCGACAATCTCTGTAAGGTTCCAGTTTTAGACAGAGAATTACTTGTAGGTACCATTACATAATTCTGTATAGTAAATCATTACACAAGTATATGGTACACAGTGAGTCGACGACGTTTCGGACCCCCTTACTAAATGGTGGGGTCCATCATCAGGACAAAGCAATGGTTGCCTTTTAAGTTATAAGCCTCTTTAGCATAAGGGCAAGAAGGGAGGACAAAGGATACAATAAGTTTTACTACACGCATAATGATAGTGACATTGTGCAGTGGTTGCTAAACTAATTCGCTTATATCCTGGCGGAGACAGCGAGTGACATTATTTATGGTGTCGGCAGGCATGTGACTGGGCGAACAAGCACATACTGTTGGTGACTCAGTGGGTGGTATACAGCTATTCTACCCAACCTAAGAAAAGTGTGAGTGAATAGTTCTCAAGGTTAAAAGCACGGAGTGACAGTAAAGTCAAAATAGAAGGCGGCGCAGTGGTGCCATTGGATTCCAAGAGATGGGATGCCACAGTGGTCGGAGGTGCAGCGATACATTTACAAAAACAATGGGTGACAGTTTAGTCAAGTACAGAGCGGCGCAGTGGTGCGATCGAATTTCAATAAGAGAGGATACCGAAGTGGTTGGAGGTGCAGCGATATATTTGTATTACAAAAAATTATTAAATAAGAGAGATGTTGAGCTCACCAAAGGGGCATATAGTTTGAAAGCTCAATTATGAGCGTACAGACGAGTAGTTAGTTCAGGACCAAAATTAGATGGCTTGTCCGAAGTGTTCGGGTTATCTAAAAAAGGGGGAGGGGGGAATAGCAGTGATTATGCTGGGAACCAGCCATTATTATGCTAGGGCGGTCGGTGAAAAACAAGGCGGCTTACCAGTAATTCGTACTGTAGTAGTTCAAGGGGTCCAGGGGCGGGGTATAATTAATATCACCTTTCCGCATGTACCTGTGTACAAGGTATATGCTTAAAAGGCGGGAATACATGGATAGCAAAATTACACAATACAGTGAAGCCGGGGGGGCTTACCTTGTGGACCGGATAATACCGGTAGCGCCGTATTGCGCTGGGGTCCTGGAACCAGGGGGGCCTGTGGGTTAAGGAAAAGAATAACAGCCAGATAAGGCAATAGGGCAGGGTGAAGCGCGGGGCCATACGGACGAGCGAGGAGCGCGTCTTACACTTACCGGGTCAGTCGGCTGCTCCTGATTTCCTGGTTGGGGAAGTCACGTGAGCGGGGCCCTTATATTATGCTCGGCCATTGGCTGAGCTAAGGGCATGGGAATAGAGGAAGGACCAAGGGCGAACGGCCATGTTGGGTGAAGCGAGTAGGAAACTTAGATAGATGAAGTCAGGACAGCGTGAAAAGGGGTAAGAGCAAATTTCTGGTGGGAAGAATCCCAGCCCTCTTCTTTGATGCTTCTCCAGCAGCTGCGTTTGTGTCTGTTGGTGGCATGTCTGTGGTGGTGCATGAAAAGTATCCTGAAACTGATGAGGGAGTGGTCTGTCCAAGTCATAGTTACTGACTTGTTTACTGTGATGTTGTTGATTGAGGAGAAAATATGGTCCAATATGTGTCAGAAAGTTTGAGTTAATTCTGGAATGTGCTTGTTGAGGCTGAGGTTTGCAAGGTTTCCTAGAAGGGGCCTAGAGGTTGGTCAATGCACTCTTCCAGACCTTAGGTTTCGTAGACAACTAAAAATCTGGCTTTTTTAGCCCTGCCTATCAGCTATGTGGGTCTCCTGCTGGGTGCTTTTTCTTTCCGCAAGTGCTCTGAGACCTTCGGGTGATTTATGCGCTATACAAATGCAAATAAAAAAATAAAATAAAAAGTAAGGTTAACATTTCTGAGGAGGATGAAGGTGATGGCATTGATGATGAGGGGTGCGAGGAAGTCCATGATGTTGCTGGTAAAACTGGTGCAGGTGGTCGGTACTGAAAGGTTCCAACCAGGTGGAAGTAGACTGTTATGTGTATCTTGAATGCAAAGTGTTCCATGTAGCTGGTGGATGTGTTCATGTTGGTTTTGGAGCTGATTGTGTCTTTGAGTATGATGCCAACTTTGCCTCCAGGATTGTACTGATGGTCTTGTGTGGAAATCTTATTCCACCAAAGGCTGCCAAAAGTGTCTCTATACAAGATCCAATGTCTTCCTTACAACAACTATTCCAGCACTAGGCAAGTCTTGGCATTGAAGGAACACCTTCTCTTGATGGATGAGCAGACAATGAAAAGAGTTTGCTCTTGAAGATTAATCTGAATCCATTCCTTAACATCAACCTTGTTGCTTTTCTAGTCAGACAAAGTTCAAAAACCTAACCAATTTGGAGACATGGGCTGTTACAACAGCTAACATACATGGTGCTTCTTTCCTAGGTGTTTTCCTGTCTTGCCTATCTTAACATTGTATAGAAACAACAGTGGTCCCTGGCAAAGAGACGGATGATTGAAAAATGAATATAGACTCAGTCAGTTCTATATTGGCGAGGACATGCCCAGCCGGGCAGAGGTCCTCCAAGTTTATATTTAAATCAAGGTTTGCAAGACACAATAACACCTTCAACAATTCACGTGCGTGGGGCACAAGCCTGTACCCAACCACGAAAATACACAAACAAAAACATACACAAAGGGCTTGTAAGGCAAAATCGACAATCTCTGTAAGGTTCCAGTTTTAGACAGAGAATTACTTGTAGGTACCATTACATAATTCTGTATAGTAAATCATTACACAAGTATATGGTACACAGTGAGTCGACGACGTTTCGGACCCCCTTACTAAATGGTGGGGTCCATCATCAGGACAAAGCAATGGTTGCCTTTTAAGTTATAAGCCTCTTTAGCATAAGGGGAAGAAGGGAGGACAAAGGATACAATAAGTTTTACTACACGCATAATGATAGTGACATTGTGCAGTGGTTGCTAAACTAATTCGCTTATATCCTGGCGGAGACAGCGAGTGACATTATTTATGGTGTCGGCAGGCATGTGACTGGGTGAACAAGCACATACTGTTGGTGACTCAGTGGGTGGTATACAGCTATTCTACCCAATCCAAGAAAAGTGTGAGTGAATAGTTCTCAAGGTTAAAAGCACGGAGTGACAGTATAGTCAAAATAGAAGGCGGCGCAATGGTGCAATTGGATTCCAAGAGATGGGATGCCACAGTGGTCGGAGGTGCAGCGATACATTTACAAAAACAATGGGTGACAGTTTAGTCAAGTACAGAGCGGCACAGTGGTGCGATCGAATTTCAATAAGTGTCAGAACCCGTCATGTGGATAAGCTGATGTGTGGTTCAACCTCGTCCCAAAATGAAGTCCGAAGGTACACAGATTTATCATGGTCGGAGAGGGTCCGACTCCGGAGAGACAAAATGGCTGCCGCGGTGCCGTGGTGCTGCGAGGTTGACGCTCTAGTCGTTTAGCCTCGTTTTGGTGCAGAGAGTATGAGCGGGACGCAAGTTCTAGAAACTACGCACTTCACCTGAACCGTTAGAGAAGAAGAACCTGTGTGCGTACTCTGGTGAATTCCTCGAATCCTTAGTTTAAGTATCCTGGTTGTAGTACTCCATTTGCGTTTAGCGCGAGTGTCGAGGAAACGTTGTTACGGCGTATTAATTCAAACGCGTAATAACCTGCCCCTTTTCCCAAGTCCAAGTTTCAGCAGCAAGAGAACCTCCGAAGAATCGTCGAAGAGTTTAGTGAGTAAGGTGATTTCCCGCGCGGAGAAGAAGATACCAACGGACAAGAGAGTCAGTCAGCAACGGAAAGCTAAGTGTCGAATAACAAGTGTTTGGCCAAACTGAAGATATTCATAGTGACGTAGTTACATTGTCAAGTGCATAACTCGAGCTTCTAGAATCTATGTGACAAGAGAAACGAGAAACCAATTTTGTGAACATTGAGTAAAAGAGAAACGAGTACCAATTTCTTGAACATTGAGCAAAAGAGAAACGAGTAATCTTTTTCTTGAACATTGAGTAAAAGAGAAAACATTTCCTGAACTTTAAGAGATAAGCGGGAAAGAAGGATTCCCGGAACATTCCTTTTTGAGTCATTGCCAGTGTAAAGACTATCTATAAGTAAGGACTTGTTCCCGGCTTCCTACTCAGAGCAACTCTACAGAACCCCCTAAGCAGCGTCCTCGACTAGTTAGTCAAGTAAGTATGCCCAAGGGAATTAGCTCAGGGGTGACCATAGATTAGTATTAGTAAGGAATTAACCCATTCGCTCTTGTCTCCCCATGCAGTAACAATTAACTAGACGAGAGAAACCACATCCCATAGAAGAGAAGCAAGGTCCAGGAAAATATTAAGTGAGTTTTAAGTTAGATCCGAGAACATCAGAGTCAGAGTAGTTTAGGAGGGAAAACTAATGTTGTGTTCCTCTTACAGGTTTCCAATATGCAGACACCCTGAAGGAAGTAGTCTGAGGAAACTTTCCGGACCAGTCTCTTCTCTGTTTGTTATTTTATCCACACCCCCTTCCCGGAGGATGATGTAGGGAGGTTCTTATAGACCTGCCGACATCATCTCTTGGGATTTGGGTATTAGCATCTAGTTCCTGAGCCTGAAATCATCTCTGCTCCCGCGCAAGTCCAAGTCAAGGCAATACATAACAGGTATGCTTGGAGCTCTGACAGAGTGAAGTGCCCAAGTATTTTTTGCACCTGAGCAGAGATGGCCGAAGGAATAGATGTTCAATCGTTAGGGACAATCCTAGACGCGATCCACAAGGAACTGGGGGCAGTAAGAGAAGAGAATCAGAATTTAAAACAAGAGGTAGTTAACGCCCGAAAGGAAACAGCCGAGTTAGCCCTGAGGTTACACAGAACTAGTACTTTAGAGCGAGAGGCCATGAACCCAGTGTTAGAAGCAACAAACAGATCAACTACACAAGTCATTCACTCCCTGTCTCCAGTTATTCCTCTAGCCGCCCCTGAAAGGTTTAGTGGGGATCCACAGAAGGCACAGATATTTCTCTCACAATGCTCTTTACACTTCCTGTGCCGCCCGTCCAATTTCCCTGACGCGCAGTCCAAAGTAGCCTTCATTTTCTCGTATTTGAGCGGGGACGCGGCGGCCTGGTCCATGCCTCTAGTCACCAGAGAAGACCCACTGTTGAGGAACTTCGAAAATTTCAAACAAGAATTCCTTCGGATATTTGATCGCAGGAGGATCTCTCAAGTTGTGGACAACGAATTACTAGATTTGCGACAGGGCAATCGAGACCTAATAGCATACCTAGCGCAGTTTAACAAGTTGGTGGTGGAAACGGATTGGCCAGAAAGCAAGCGAGCAGCAGTGTTTTATCGTGGTTTGAGGGACGAGCTGAAGGACGTGTTAGCTCAAATTCCAAATCGCCCAACGGAGATATCGGCCCTCATCGACTTGGTTTTAGAAATAGATTTTCATCAAGGAGAGCGGCGAGGGGAAAAGAAGAAAGATTTCCGGGCGGTCGTTCCTAGATTTGACAGGGCGCGTCCAGAAGGAACACGAACCTCAGAAGGAAACTCCGGAGTAGAACCAATGCAAATCGGAACAATAAGGGGGCCCCTAACGAAGGAAGAAAGAGAGAGGAGGAGAACGAATAACCTGTGCATATATTGTGGTTCGAGTGGGCATTTTGTCCGAAACTGTCCGAAGAAGCCCAAAGGAACATTCAAGCCGAAGGAAAACTAGCGGCACCACCCGTGGCTGGAGTTGAACGGGTGGGTGCGATTACGGAAGAGACTCCAAAAGAACACCATGTGGCGAATACCCTACAAGCGGCGGCTCCACATTTGATTCTGTCTATGAGAGTGATGTTCCGATCGACGGTCCTGACCGAAGTCTCCGTCATGATAGACTCTGGAGTGACGGGGAATTTCTGTGACTTGCGTTTTGCGGACAAGGTGGGAATCAGAGCCATAAAGAAAGAAAAGAGTGAGCCAGTCCGCGCCGTGGACGGAACTAACCTATCATCGGGGCCCATCGTGAGCCACACAGAGGTTATGGAGCTGATTACCGCAGATGGCCATCGTGAACAGATCCAGTTCAACCTGATCGATGCTCCACAGTTTCAGTTAATTCTTGGATTGCCATGGCTCACGGAGCATAACCCTACGATTGACTGGAACTCCAGAACCGTTCTCATGGACTCAAACTACTGTTGTGAAAACTGTTTTGTTCCTAGGGATGGCGGAGAAGAAATAAACCCAGCTCATGCCTTAAGTCTTGTAGAGCACTCTGTGTGTGCCATAGACACACGTCAGGTTCCGGAGGTGTATAAGGAGTTCGAGGGCGTGTTCAACGAAGTGGAAGCCGAGCTTTTACCCCCACACAGAGCCTACGACTGCAAGATAGATCTAGAACCAGGAGCCAATTTGCCATGCAGTCGAGTGTACGCATTAACCGAGAAAGAACACCAACATCTGAAAGAATACCTGGACAAGTATCTGGCGAATGGTTTCATCCGACCCTCACAGTCACCCGTCTCATCGCCCCTATTTTTCGTGCCAAAGAAGGAAGGGGAATTAAGAACATGCATCGATTACCGAGCCATCAATAGGATAACAAAAAAGAACAGATACCCCCTGCCCTTGATATCGGAACTATTGGATCAAGTCAAAGGAGCTCAAGTCTACACTAAATTAGATCTGCGAGGGGCCTACCACCTAGTCAGAATGCGAGAAGGTGACGAGTGGAAGACGGCTTTTCGGACTAGATTCGGCCTATTCGAGTACCAAGTGATGCCCTATGGGCTATGTAATGCCCCAGCTGCCTTCCAGCATTTTATTAATGATGTCCTGAAGGAGTTCATCGACCAGTGTGCCATTGTATACATTGATGACATCTTGATTTATTCCTTCGATGTGACGAAGCACCATGAGCAGGTGAAAGGAGTTTTGAGGAAATTACAAGAGAACAAGTTGTTCGTAAAACTGGAGAAGTGTGCTTTCGACGTCTCCCAGGTCGAATTTTTGGGATTTGTCCTTTCCCCGTCTGGCATCTTAATGGATCCGAGGAAGGTAGAGGCAGTAACCACCTGGAAATCTCCAACGAGTGTGAAAGAGGTCCAAAGTTTCATTGGGTTTGCCAACTTCTACAGACGATTCATTAGAGAGTTTTCCGGAAGGATTCTACCCCTTACCAGGCTATTGAAGAAGGGAACGAAGTTCTAGTGGTCGGAAGAAGCCGAGGAGGCCTTCCAAACCTTAAAAGAAGCCTTTACCACTGCACCAGTCCTGCTTCATGCTGATCCATCGGAACCGTTTTATGTAGAAACCGATGCGTCAGACCAGGCGTTGGGGGGAGTCCTGTCGCAGCGTCACAAGAGCACAGGTCAACTGCATCCAGTAGCTTACCGATCTAGAAAGCTGACCCCGGCAGAAATCAACTACACTATCACCGAGAAGGAATTACTGGCTATCAAAGATGCCTTCAAGGAGTGGCGGCATTACCTGATGGGAACGCAGCATCAAGTCACAGTATTCACGGATCACTGAAACCTGAAATTCTTGAAATCCGCCAGAACTCTCACGCCTAGGCAACTCAGATGGTCCTTGTACTTTGCATGATTACGACTTCGTAATTACTTTTCGTCCAGGAGCACAAAACGGGAAAGCCGACGCACTATCCAGACTGGACACCGACCCTCAGAGAACGGCCATAGAGGTTCAACCGATCATCCCCGAGGACAAGTTTATTGGGGCCACAGTTTCGATCGATGTCCAAGAGGCCATAGCAGAAAGCATGAGTTCGGAGGCTAAGCAGCATTGGGTTAAGGAAGATCCAGGCAGGAAGATTGTTCGTCAGTTGCCATATCAAGGGGAGGCCTTGTATGTGCCTACAACGGAATTGCAGCAACAAGTGATGCGTGAGTGTCATGATGATAAGCTGGCAGGACACAAGGGAGAGAACAAAACCGAAGAGTTGATAAAGAGACACTATTGGTGGCCTGGGATGTCAACAGATATTGAGAGATATGTTAAGGCTTGTGAGGTCTGCGCTCAGGGAAAATCTGAAAGACAAGCACCTAAGGGACTCCTGCAACCCCTTCCCACCCCTCCTTATCCCTGGCACACAGTGACTCTTGATCTCATTACCGATTTACCCTTGAGCAGAGGTTATGACACCATTCTAGTGGTAGTGGATGCCTTCTCAAAAATGGCCCACTTCATAGCATTAAAAGGAACCCCGTCAGCCAAACAAGTAGCAGACCATTTTAGCTCACAAATAGTCAGGATCCATGGCATACCCAAGGTGGTCATTTCGGATAGGGGTACCCAGTTTGTATCTCATTTTTGGAGAGCATTCATGAAGGGTCTAGGTACAGAAGTTAGGTTTTCCACGAGCTATCACCCAGAGACAGACGGGCAAACAGAGAGGGTGAATCAAGAACTGGAGCAGTATCTTCGACTATTCCTTTTGAAGGAGGAAATTCAATGGGCCGATTACTTGTGGTCGGCAGAATTCGCCCATAACAATGCGAGAAACAGTTCCACTGGTTTCTCCCCCTTCTTCTTGAATTATGGGCGACACCCAAACGCATCAATTCGACAAATGGAAACTGCAGTCCCAGCTGTCGAGGACCTGGTGTCCCAGATGAGTCAAATCCAGCAAAAGGCAACAGACAACCTGCAAAAGGCTAAGGAGAAGTATAAGACTTATGCGGATAGGAAGCGGCGTGCTGGTCCTCCACTGTCCGTGGGGGATAAAGTGTGGTTGAACACAAAACATCTGAGACTAAAAGGAAATTGAAAATTTCAACCCCGCTTTATTGGTCCTTACCCGGTGGAGAAGCAAATTAATCCCGTCACCTATCAATTGACACTCCCTCCTAGACTGAAGATTCATCCTGTCTTCCATGTTTCCTTGCTTAAGAGAACTTCTGCAGATCTGAGAATGCAAGCACCCCCTAAGCCAATTCACCTGGAGACGGGAACAGAATTTGAGGTGAAAGACATTCTGGATTCCAAGGTCTCCAAAGGGAAGCTGTACTACCTGATCGACTGGAAGGGGTATGGGCCGGAAGAGCGATCGTGGGAACTGGAAGAAGATGTTCACGCTCCCAGATTGGTTCATTCCTTTCATAAACGCTACCCTTTCAAGCCCAGAGGGAAGGAGCCTGCCTTGTTGGGGGGTACTGTCAGAACCCGTCATGTGGATACGCTGATGTGTGGTTCAACCTCGTCCCAAAATGAAGTCCGAAGGTACACAGATTTATCATGGTCGGAGAGGGTCCGACTCCGGAGAGACAAAATGGCTGCCGCGGTGCCGTGGTGCTGCGAGGTTGACGCTCTAGTCGTTTAGCCTCGTTTTGGTGCAGAGAGTATGAGCGGGACGCAAGTTCTAGAAACTACGCACTTCACCTGAACCGTTAGAGAAGAAGAACCTGTGTGCGTACTCTGGTGAATTCCTCGAATCCTTAGTTTAAGTATCCTGGTTGTAGTACTCCATTTGCGTTTAGCGCGAGTGTCGAGGAAACGTTGTTACGGCGTATTAATTCAAACGCGTAATAACCTGCCCCTTTTCCCAAGTCCAAGTTTCAGCAGCAAGAGAACCTCCGAAGAATCGTCGAAGAGTTTAGTGAGTAAGGTGATTTCCCGCGCGGAGAAGAAGATACCAACGGACAAGAGAGTCAGTCAGCAACGGAAAGCTAAGTGTCGAATAACAAGTGTTTTGCCAAACTGAAGATATTCATAGTGACGTAGTTACATTGTCAAGTGCATAACTCGAGCTTCTAGAATCTATGTGACAAGAAAAACGAGAAACCAATTTCGTGAACATTGAGTAAAAGAGAAACGAGTACCAATTTCTTGAACATTGAGCAAAAGAGAAACGAGTAATCTTTTTCTTGAACATTGAGTAAAAGAGAAAACATTTCCTGAACTTTAAGAGATAAGCGGGAAAGAAGGATTCCCGGAACATTCCTTTTTGAGTCATTGCCAGTGTAAAGACTATCCATAAGTAAGGACTTGTTCCCGGCTTCCTACTCAGAGCAACTCTACAGAACCCCCTAAGCAGCGTCCTCGACTAGTTAGTCAAGTAAGTATGCCCAAGGGAATTAGCTCAGGGGTGACCATAGATTAGTATTAGTAAGGAATTAACCCATTCGCTCTTGTCTCCCCATGCAGTAACAATTAACTAGACGAGAGAAACCACATCCCATAGAAGTGAAGCAAGGTCCAGGAAAATATTAAGTGAGTTTTAAGTTAGATCCGAGAACATCAGAGTCAGAGTAGTTTAGGAGGGAAAACTAATGTTGTGTTCCTCTTACAGGTTTCCAATATGCAGACACCCTGAAGGAAGTAGTCTGAGGAAACTTTCCGGACCAGTCTCTTCTCTGTTTGTTATTTTATCCACACCCCCTTCCCGGAGGATGATGTAGGGAGGTTCTTATAGACCTGCCGACATCATCTCTTGGGATTTGGGTATTAGCATCTAGTTCCTGAGCCTGAAATCATCTCTGCTCCCGCGCAAGTCCAAGTCAAGGCAATACATAACAGGTATGCTTGGAGCTCTGACAATAAGAGAGGATACCGCAGTGGTTGGAGGTGCAGCGATATACTTGTATTACAAAAAATTATTAAATAAGAGAGATGTTGAGCTCACCAAAGGGGCATATAGTTTGAAAGCTCAATTATGAGCGTACAGACGAGTAGTTAGTTCAGGATCAAAATTAGATGGCTTGTCCGAAGTGTTCGGGTTATCTAAAAAAGGGGGAGGGGGGAATAGCAGTGATTATGCTGGGAACCAGCCATTATTATGCTAGGGCGGTCGGTGAAAAACAAGGCGGCTTACCAGTAATTCGTACTGTAGTAGTTCAAGGGGTCCAGGGGCAGGGTATAATTAATATCACCTTTCCGCATGTACCTGTGTACAAGGTATATGCTTAAAAAGGCGGGAATACATGGACAGCAAAATTACACAATACAGTGAAGCCGGGGGGGGCTTACCTTGTGGACCGGATAATACCGGTAGCGCCGTATTGCGCTGGGGTCCTGGAACCAGGGGGGCCTGTGGGTTAAGGAAAAGAATAACAGCCAGATAAGGCAATAGGGCAGGGTGAAGCGCGGGGCCATACGGACAAGCGAGGAGCGCGTCTTACACTTACCGGGTCAGTCGGCTGCTCCTGATTTCCTGGTTGGGGAAGTCACGTGAGCGGGGCCCTTATATTATACTCGGCCATTGGCTGAGCTAAGGGCATGGGAATAGAGGAAGGACCAAGGGCGAACGGCCATGTTGGGTGAAGCGAGTAGGAAACTTAGATAGATGAAGTCAGGACAGCGTGAAAAGGGGTAAGAGCAGGGTGGTGACATTAGTGAACAACAATAACAATTGTGAAAGTGGCGAAAATAACAACATCATTAAAATTAGAGTGCATTGGTACATAGGTTGCACATAGAAGTTTCTGCGAAGGCAAAAAATGTTTTTCAGTCACTTAAGTCTTTTTCCAAAGGGAACATTAAGAGCAAGGTCAGATTAGTGTGGTCCAGTCCTCTTGCTGGTTAAGACCAGAGTTCAAGCTGTCTGTCCTTAATATCCATTTTAGCTCCTCTTTGTTGAGCAGGAGATTCAGGTCACCTCCTCTTGGTGGTATTATCACTTGGTTTATCACCGTCCAGCGAATATCATTTTCAGTGTGCTCCTTGGAGATAAAATGCTCAACCAACGGAGCATTAGGGGTCCTACAGCGTATTCTGCTCCTGTGTTGGGAAATCCGCAGTTTGACTTTTTGCTTTGTTTGCCCCACATAAATAAGATCACATGGGCATAGAATAGCATATACAACATTACAACTATTGCAATTTGTAAAAGTCTTCAGCACATTTCTAGTTTCTTTGTACACAAAATCTTTACTTTCAATAGTGAAGTCGCATACCACACATGTTCCACAATTAGCATGACCCCTAAGAGGTGTCGAAGTCCAATGGTGATTAATCGTTCTTTTTAGTGGGGTAGGGGATGGTAAGGCTGCTCTCACTAAATGGTCTTTGATATTTTTGCTTTTTCTGAAAGCAGAAAGCGGGCAACCTATGTACCAATGCACTCTAATTTTAATGATGTTGTTATTTTCGCCACTTTCACAATTGTTATTGTTGTTCACTAATGTCACTACCCTGCTCTTACCCCTTTTCACGCTGTCCTGACTTCATCTATCTAAGTTTCCTACTCGCTTCACCCAACATGGCTGTTCGCCCTTGGTCCTTCCTCTATTCCCATGCCCTTAACTCAGCCAATGGCAGAGCATAATATAAGGGCCCCGCTCACGTGACTTCCCCAACCAGGAAATCAGGAGCAGCCGACTGACCCGGTAAGTGTAAGACGCGCTCCTCGCTCGTCCTTATGGCCCTGCGCTTCACCCTGCCCTATTGCCTTATCTGGCTGTTATTCTTTTCCTTAACCCACAGGCCCCCTTGGTTCCAGGACCCCAGCTAAATACGGCGCTACCGGTATTATCCGGTCCACAAGGTAAGCCCCCCCCGGCTTCACTGTATTGTGTAATTTTGCTGTCCATGTATTCCCGCCTTTTTAAGCATATACCTTGTACACAGGTACATGTGGAAAGGTGATATTAATTATACCCCGCCCCTGGACCCCTTGAACTACTACAGTACGAATTACTGGTAAGCAGCCTTATTTTTCACTGACCGCCCTAGCATAATAATGGCTGGTTCCCGGCATAATCACTGCTATTCCCCCCTCCCCCTTTTTTAGATAACCCGAACACTTCGGACAAGCCATCTAATTTTGGTCCTGAACTAACTACTCGTCTGTACGCTCATAATTGAGCTTTCAAACTATATGCCCCTTTGGTGAGCTCAACATCTCTCTTATTTAATACTTTTTTGTAATACAAGTATATCGCTGCACCTCCAACCACTGCGGTATCCTCTCTTATTGAAATTCGATCGCACCACTGCCCCGCTCTGTACTTGACTAAACTGTCACCCATTGTTTTTGTAAATGTATCGCTGCACCTCCGACCACTGTGGCATCCCATCTCCTGGAATCCAATCGCACCACTGCGCCGCCTTCTATTTTGACTATACTGTCACTCCGTGCTTTTAACCTTGAGAACTATTCACTCACACTTTTCTTAGGTTGGGTAGAATAGCTGTATACCACCCACTAAGTCACCAACAGTATGTGCTTGTTCACCCAGTCACATGCCTGCGGACACCATAAATAATGTCACTCGCTGTCTCCGCTAGGATATAAGCGAATTAGTTTAGCAACCACTGCACAATGTCACTATCATTATGCGTGTAGTAAAACTTATTGTATCCTTTGTCCTCCCTTCTTCCCCTTAGGCTAAAGAGGCTTATAACTTAAAAGGCAACCATTGCTTTGTCCTGATGATGGACCCCACCAATTAGTAAGGGGGTCCGAAACGTCGTCGACTCACTGTGTACCATATACTTGTGTAATGATTTACTATACAGAATTATGTAATGGTACCTACAAGTAATTCTCTGTCTAAAACTGGAACCTTACAGAGATTGTCGATTTTGCCTTATAAGCCCTTTGTGGATGTTTTTGTTTGTGTATTTTGTAGTTGGGTACAGTCTTGTGCCCCACGCACGTGAATTGTTGAAGGTGTTATTGTGTCTTGCAAACCTTGATTTAAATATAAACTTGGAGGACCTCTGCCCGGCTGGGCATGTCCTCGCCAATATAGAACTGACTGAGTCTATATTCATTTTTCAATCATCCGTCTCTTGGCCAGGGACCACTGTTGTTTCTATATGATTAAGCTCCCCGAGGTCCCTCGCTGATACTAATTGGGGTCCCCTTGTTGTTTAAAATAGATATCTTAACATTGTGTCCGCTTTTCCATGTCATTCCCCGCGATAATAGGTTGTTGGATATTAAAAACAAGAGGAAAATTCTTTCCCAATGTGCAATTTGAGTATTAGAATACCTCATAGATTATACAAGTTCTTATGGTTTGTTCAAATAGTTATTGGATATGCTGCCCTCTCCAGATGTTTGCACCAATGATATCTTTTTCATTTCTTATTGTGTGTTTTTCCTGTGTTCCTCTCTCTCTCTCTCTCTCTCTCTCCCTTTCTACTTATTTGTCACTGCTGTTTTCTTTATTGATAGTCCAGTGTGTTATCTAGAATTGCTTTCATAATATACACAGCTAAGTGGTGCATTTAACTACATGAAATGTCTTTCATAGCGAATGTAGCAAAGATGTTTACTTATAAAATGAGTCCTTTCAGTTGAATGAGAACTGCACTTGTTGTGTGATTATTATATGTATAACCAATATCCTTTGCTAAACCAAATGATGCCATATATAATACATAGGGCAGTTACAACTTTGTAGTTATAAAGTTCTATTGTATTGCAGTTATCAATCAATCAATCAATCAATCAATCAATCAATGACACTTATAGAGCGCGCTACATACCCGTAGGGTCTCAAGGCGCTGAGGGGGGGGGGGGTGCCGCTACTGCTTGAACAGCCAGGTCCTCAGCTCCTTTCTGAAGGAGAGGTGGTCTTGGGTCAGGCGCAGGTCGGGAGGGAGGGAGTTCCAGGTCTTGGCGGCCAGGTAGGAGAAGGACCTTCCTCCTGTAGTCGCTCTTCGGATGCGGGGGACGGCGGCGAGGGCGTGGTTGGCTGATCGGAGGTGGCGTTTGGGAGCGTAGAAGTTGATCCGGCTGTTGAGGTAGCTCGGGCCTTGGTCGTGTAGGGCTTTGTGTGCGTGGGTGAGGAGGCGGAAGGTGATTATTTTGTTGACGGGGAGCCAGTGAAGGTCTCTCAGATGTCCGGAGATGTGGCTGGTTCGTGGGATGTCGAGGATGAGTCTGGCTGCGGCGTTCTGGATCCGCTGGAGTCTCTTCTGGAGCTTGGCGGTGGTACCGGCGTAGAGGGCGTTGCCGTAGTCCAGTCGGCTGGTGACGAGGGCCTGGGTGACGGTCTTCCTGGTCTTGGTGGGGATCCACCAGAAGATCTTCCGTAGCATACGTAGGATGTTGAAGCATGCCGAGGAGACGTTGTTGACTTGCCTGGTCATGGAGAGGGAGGAGTCCAGGATGAAGCCCAGGTTGCGTGCATGGTCTGTCGGTTTGGGTGCGGTGCCCAGGGCGGGAGGCCACCAGGAGTCGTCCCAGGCGGAGGGTGAAGAGCCCAGGATGAGGACCTCCGTCTTGTCAGAGTTTAGTTTCAGGCGGCTGGTCGTCATCCACTCGGCTACCTCTTTCATCCCTTCGTGCAGGTTGGCTCTGGCGGAGGCGGGGTCGTTGGTCAGGGAGAGGATCAGCTGGGTGTCGTCGGCGTAGGAGATTATGCTGAGGTTGTGTTTGCGTGCGATGGCCGCGAGGGGGCTCATGTAGACGTTGAAGAGGGTGGGGCTCAGAGATGATTCTTGAGGGACGCCGCAGATGACTTCGGAGGCCTCTGACTTGTACGGTGGTAGGCGGACTCTCTGTGTTCTTCCGTCGTTATAGTTAAGACATAGCTAGACATATGAAGAACTTTTTTTGTTTTGCTAAAAACGTTAATGCCATTTGAAAAAACGTAACAAAAATTTTTAAAACATGTTTATCTACCTCATCTCTTTCCTAGAAAGATTTGTGGTGATCCATCAGTCAGGGACTGAGAAAATGGGGCATCGCCAAAATGCATTTTATCCATGCAATTTCCCATAGGAATTTTAAGGCAACAAAACAGAAAAAGCATTTGAATAGAATTACAATAAATTTGGCAGGAAGCTAGATCTGTATCAGAAAGTTCAGCCATTTTATGAGAAATCTAAATTTCAGAAGTCTGGACGTTTAGTCCTGTGAGACCAGAGTGTTCTGATTTGTCTAGAGGCCTACTGGTGCCGCTGGACTGAGTGACCTAATTGGCTGATTGTAACATCAACTGAAATATTGTGGAGACCATTTCAGTTTGCAGGAACTAGAACCCAGTGTCATTAGGCTGTTTGCAAAAATAAGGAAATAGGCGGACAGTGTAGGTTCACCTGACCACTTGGCTCTTATGGGGTGGTGGCCAGAGGGATGCCCCATAGGGTCAAAATAAAAAATATATTTATTTTTCAGTCCTGTGGTATTGCTACGAAAGCCGGCAAGGTCTCTTGTGAGGACCTGCAGTAGCCTTTGATAACCACAGGGCCTTCCCCTTTTGTCATGTTACAGGTTTTGCTAGTCTCACAAGAGTACGACAGGAGCAAAATAAAAATTGTAAAAATAAATTGTGGGGTAGATGTGTGTGGGGGTTCCTCTAATTCCAGAGGTTGACAGCCTGTGGGAGCCTGCAGAGGGTTGGCCACCCGTGTGGAGTTGGGCTAAACTCTATGCTCAGGCTTTGTAGCTAATCCCCTACAGCCCATGTTCAAATGGTTTGCTCAGTGAGGGAATTGGATACATATGATGAAGAAATACAAAGGCTGAAGTGACTGTTAGAAATTCGGTTTCTGGTTGGCGGAGGTATGCACCTTGCCCAAGCAGAAACCCCAATTCTAGTCAGGGTAAGTCAGATACACACCATAAATTAACCTGTGCTCATCTTCCAATTTTTAAAGTCTTTGTGCAACACTTCAAACAGTAACATAGTAAAACAATCAATAAGTAGAAGTCAAGATATGACATTTTAAAAAATACAATTAAAAATAGCGCTTAGAAGCAATAAGCACCTATGGGGGCTATCTGGTCGCGATGGACTGTGGCAATGTCAAGAGTTCAGGCCGACCGCCATGGAGTGCGGGCCGGATACAGGAGCCATGCAAGACCCACTGTACAAAAGATTCTGGTTGCAACAGTGAGATGTGGGGTGCAGCCAAGCAATGTGTTGGTGCTGATCCCGCAGTCAAGGTCATGCGTAAGTTTTCTTCACACAACAATGGTGATGCGCCAGTTCTGAAGGCGAAGCTACGTTTATTAGATGTGTTAGTTTTGAGTGCACTGTGCTGGGTTTCTCCACTTAGTCGAGGGGATGAGTTGATCTTCTCTACTACAGTGGCAGCAATGCAGTGGTTGCAATGCATCGGTTCGGAGTGGAATGTGCTGGTTCAAAGTGTGATGCACTGGTTCTTTTCTGGCAACATCGGTGATGCATCAATTCTGCCTTACACCACAGAGGATCCAATGGTTCCACTGTAGCAAGAACCTGGATCCACCTCCAGTGGACTAGGCACAGGAGCAGGGAGTAATATTTTGATATTCCTCAGTCTTGGAACAGGAGGCAAGCCAGCATGCACTTAGAGATTACTCTGGGTTTGTATAAGGTAGTCCAGTTCTTCCTTAGCAGGGCAGAAGGTAGCAGGTAGCAGGGCAGCACAGCAGAAAAGCAGTTCTTCCAGAGCAGCAGTTCAGTGAAGGACAGTCCTTGTAGCATCACAACAGCCCTCCTCCTGTCAGATATTCTTCACAGGTCGAGTGATTTATGATTTGGTGTGTTCAGAGACACAGTACTTAGATCCAGTTTTGGCTTTGAAGTGTTGATAACTTAGAAGAGGGGCTTTGAAGTGCACATAGGTTTTCACTACCAGCTCTGACTCCAGACTTACAACAAGGGGGTATGCACTCCTTTTTGTGGGGACAGGACACTGCTTATGCAGATTTGTCAGCTCCTCCCTCCCATCCTACCCAGGATGACCAATGAGGATTTGGCTGTACACTCAGTCACACCTAACCTTTCTTTGTTTGTGGCTGTCTAGAGGGAATGCATAAAGTCCAGTGTCACCCACCCCAGAGATGTATCGGAGACTACAGGCACACAGAGCTAAGAGCAGATGAATGCCATCTTTCTAAAAGTATAATTTAAAAAATAGTAAACGATAAATTAAACTTTAACAGCAAAGAGGATTTATCATTACCATTCCAATGATACAAAACATGGCAGAACTAGTCCTTCTCAATCACACATTATAGCTTATAATTACAATAAGGAATTCCTAATGTTAATCTGGGAGAGAGGTAGGCCTAAGATTAGTGAAAAGTGCACATGGGTGCTTTTCACTACTAGGACATTCAAAATGTAATAGGACATGCCCTACCTTTTAATTACACAACACCGTCCCCTGTGGGCTTCATAGGACCTACCATAAGGGTGACTTTTGAGTAATAAAAAGGAAGTTTTAGGCTTACAAAAAGGCTTTAAATGCCAAGTCGAAATGGCAGTGTAACTGCACACACAGGTTCTGAATTGGCTCATAACATCTAATTTAAAGGCCCTGGGCTCAGGTAGTGCACTCCACTAGGGACCTATAGACAAATTAAATATGCCAGTCAATTAAACAGTGTTTTGGAGGAGCAGCACATGCACTGTGGCACTGGTTAGCAGTGGTTAAGTGCTCAGGATACTAAGGCCAACAATATAAATTAACAAAAAGTTGAGGCAAACAGGCAAAAGGTTGGGGTTAGACACACTAAGGCTGTCAGGTCTAACAGTACTGTTATGGTTAGGTAAGATAATAAGGTAAGGCAATAGGATTGCACTTATCTTAAAACAAACCCAAGAAATGTACAGAAAAATTCTAATGTCAAATTAGGCATTATATTTAAGTCTGGCCATTCTATCTTATTTCACATTAGCAGAGACCAGGCAATAATATTAACACTGTTATTTTAAAACAAAAACAAAACACTGAAATTCACGCGTTTTAATTCACTGGACCAACTATAACTTGCACACTCCATGCACTGCTTATGACCTCACATTTTACATGACTCAAGACATGTTCAGTGACATTATGGATAATATCACTGATTACATCCGAGTTAGAAACATCAATATGTTAACTTTTATTTGACTTGCCCCATAGAATGATTTGGTTATTTAACTGTGCACATTGGATCTTTTAAAATCTTTGACAAAGCTATATTTGACCTGATTGCATGGCAAGTATGATTTCAAATGTAATTGTATGAAAGTTGACAAGATGTGACCTTCATATTCAAAATGCAAATGACACACAGTTAAGTGGTGCATCTAACTACATGAAATGTCTTTTATAGCCAATGAAGCAAAGAAGTTTATTTATAAAATTAGCCCTTTCAGTTGAAAGAGGACTACACTTGTTATGTGAATGTGTGAAGATGAGGTACACAATAGTTATTTAATATATAGTCGAGTATCCCAAGAGAGAGAAGCGAATAGCACAGCATCCATCATCTTTCATATTGGCAAACAATAATATGTTGGCATTAAACTTTACTCTGTCATTGTGGGAAGCAACCATTATCAATGGATCAAATATTTTTAAGAAAATGGATCATTTTGGATGAAGTCGCAAGCAGATTGGAATTCGATTCCAGAGTTTTGCCGCACAGTACGATAAGCTCCGGCCACCCCACTTAGCTCTTTGTAGTTTTTGGGATGTTAACAAGGCCAAAGCTGGAGGATCTGAGGGTTCTGGAGGGAGAGAACCATGAGAACAACCTCTGGATCTCAACCGACCCACCTCCGTAAAGTGCCTTATGTACTGTACATAGGGCCTTGAATTTGTTGCTGAACCGGGAGCCAATAGAGTGACCTTATGGCTGCCGAGGTGGAGTGACCCTTCAGTATGTTCAGGAATAGTCGGCCGCCATGTTTTGCAGAGATTGAAGTTTGGTGTTCTGTGACTTGTCAATACCCGTGAACAAGGCATTGCAGTAGTCCAGTTTTGAGAGAAAGAGCCCTTCTACAACAGTTTTTTGAAGCTATTGTGGGATGAAAGGGAAGATCTTATGAAGACTTTTCAGTAAGTAGAAACAGGAGGAGGTTAGCCCGTTTACCTGGTTTGAGAAGTTGAGTTGATTGTCAAAAATCACACCAAGGTTCCTAATCTTGGTGGCGGGAGAGGGGCAGTCGCCTGCCTGTGTTGGCCACCAGGTTTTATTCCATAGTGAGGGGCCTTTCCCAAACTCTAGTACCTCAGTTTTCTCCATGTGAATTTAATGGGGAAATTTTGGTTCATCCAGCTCATAATGTCTGCCAAACAGGCATGAACATTGTTGGCCACAATCAATGGTTGTTCTGTGACCAATATTATGAGCTGTGAGTCATTTGTATAGGAAACTAATGAGAAGCCATGCTTTCTGACAAGTTTGGACAGAGGGGTGACATATACGTTGAGTAGCATAGGGGACAGAGGGGAACCCTGCGGCACTCCACACAGGAGATGAAAGGTGTCAGACCACAGGTGGCCCCAGACTTTGTTCTGCTCCCTAGCTTTTAGGAAGGAGGAGAGGAGGCCAGAGCCATTTCCTCGATTCCCCTATCCTTTAGCCGCTGCACTAACACTGTGTGGTTCACGGTGTCAAATGCTGCTGATAGGTCAAAGAGAACGAGGACGGCTCTGCCCCCCCTTGTCCATCACTTTCCGTACCTCCTCCGTCGCCATTATCAAGGCTGTCTCTTTAGATCAGAAAGGTCTAAAGCAATGCTGTGTTGGATCGAGCAAATTACTGACTTCGAGATATAGGGTTCGCTTCTTGTTCACCGCTTTTTCCAGAATTTTAGCCGCCATTGACAACCCTGAGATTGGACAATAGTTTTTTGTGTCAGTGGGGTCAAAGGCAGATTTTTTCAGGATCGGCCTGATACAGGCTCTATTCCATAAGTCGGCGTAAATGCCGGACTCTATGACTTGATTTAAGAGAGGGGTTAACTGAGCGCTGACATGGCAAGATGTTAGATGCATTAATGATGGCGGGCAAGGATCGTTAGAGGAGCCTGACTTTATAGATAGAATGAGACTGTTAACCTCTTTCTGGGAGAGTGACCGAAAACAGACTAACTGAGCAGGCCCAGACTTATCCTCCTGCGCTATGTTGTTCATACTAAGTTCTCCAGCTTGAGTGTTGAGAAGGTTATTATAGATCAAATGAGCCTTCCTTTAAAAGAAAGTAGCCATGTTATTGCAAAATGTTTGGACTGGTTGAAACTGATTGTTCTGGGTGGGTTTGGCTAAAATTTGAATGGATTTGAACAACTTCCTCGTGGAGTTAGTGGCGGCTACAATTTTTGTGGTAAAGTAGATCCGTTCGGTTTCGATAATGGTCTGTTTATATTTTTCTAGAATTAGGTTATAAGCCTCTTTTTGCTCCTTGCTGTAATCTGACCCCAACACACGTTAACTTCTTCTGCAGTCTATTTTTATCCATTTGAGTTCAGGCCCATACCAGTGTGTGGTGGGTACCGATATTTTAACTGAGATAGGGATTTCAGGTGCAACATAGTTGACCGCAGTGCAAATCCAGTTATTAACGTGGTGCACTGCTTCATCATTATCTGGGACCAGTGTAGGAGAGAAGCTTTTAAGAGCGTTTTCTAGATCCTTCCCCGTATCTTGTTCCAGCGTCGAATCGTCAACGTGGAAAGTCTTCTAGGGCTGGGCATATGTGAGTTGATGGCCCTAATGTTAAAACATATCGCCCTGTGATCTGTCCATGGTAGTGACCACTGAGATGTCAGGATTGTTAGTAAATATGCCGTCTAGCGTGTGACCGGCTGAGTGTGTAGTTTCAGACACTAGTTGTTTGAGCTCATATGCTGAGAGATTATCCAGAAGTCCGGCAGTGTCAGAGTTATTGTCTAGATCTAGGTGATAGTTAAAATCGCCTAACATGGTGATTGAGGGAAGGTCCAGACAGGACTCTAGTAGTGTCTGGAGGGATTCCGAAAACGCTAATCTAGGGCCCGGTGGCTGGTAAACTAGAAATCCTTGAAAGGAGGATGTGTTGCTTAATTGGAATGAGAAACGCATCAGCTCTGCTGGGAGCTCTGAGATTGGTTGGACTTGTACCTTTATGTGGTCTCGGTGAGCTACAGCGATTCCACCCCCTATGTTCCCCTTCCTGTCTTGTCTGCTAACTGTGTACCCAGGGGGGAGGGCCGTGTTCTAGTCAGCATCTAAAGAGTCGTCGGTCCATGTTTTAGTCGGAAAGACAATGTCAGGTCTGTCTAAATTTAGCAAACATTCTAGTTGGTGTTTGTGTTTCACGAGAAAGCATAGATTTAGTAGGATGCATTTCTGCGTCTATTTAAGTCTTAGTTTAGGGCCTTTGGTCAGAGGAGCAGTGTGGGTTTTGCAGGCCTGGGGGATGTTTGTGCAGCAATCAGAGATATCAGTCTCTTCCTCATTTCCCCCCCGAGTTCCGCATCATGCTTAATCTGAATTTACAAGTTAAGCAGGTAAACTGTCGTCTTTCCCGCCTGATAGGCCTCGGGTGCGCAGTACTCACCTGTCCTGAGATCAAGCAGTTGTTTCCTGGTAAAGATGCACGCCCTGTTTTGGCCAGGGGTTCTGGCCATGGGCCCGCTCCGGGCAACAATGGGCGCAAACGGGCTTGCCTTTAGCATGCCCGCTGTGCGTGGACGAACCAGTTTGATTTTTGTAGGCGGTATGGAGAGAGAACTAGAAAGCCTACTGTTGGAAATGCGTGCTCGCTCTAACAGGTGGGCACCGCAGGTTGGCAGAGAGGCAAAATGTATAATGTGTGAGTGAATGCCACTCTGACTAGTATTCTCTTAGAACAACAGGCATGAAGAAACTCATTTTAAGCAGACTTCCCAATGATTATGCAAGAGCAAAGTTAAAAAAAAATGGTTGACTGCAGTGCATCATGGGAAAGAAAAATAATATGAAACAGCATTATAGAATATATTGGGGAAAAAGAATGAAAAACTATACAGAGATTAAACATTTTGGATTGTATTGCCTTGAGTGCCAGAGGTCAATGCCCAGTGATGGATAAACATTTGTAGTATTTAGTCCAACAAGATGAATGAATAAAGTTTAATTTTGTATTTTTTTCTTCATGTCAAATTCGATATTTTTTTTACATAGTATTCTAGCAACCATTTGCTTCTAAAATGCTTGATAAAACTGAAAAATCAGAAAACACTTTTTAAAGTACAAAAAATCC
The DNA here is from genome assembly GCF_964263255.1 of Lissotriton vulgaris. Lineage (NCBI taxonomy): Eukaryota > Metazoa > Chordata > Amphibia > Caudata > Salamandridae > Lissotriton > Lissotriton vulgaris. The sequence continues at coordinate 19,176 of NW_028241092.1, read as the reverse complement.
CCAAATTGATTTTTTAAAGACTTTTTTTTACAAAAACGAAAACAAAACGAACACCTAGATGCAGAGCTGACCATAACATAACGATATACAAGAACGGTATAGTATTAATACAAGCCTCAAATCGCGAGTTAGAAAAATTTGATGAGATTTTCCATACATTAAAAGGTTACACGGAGAACACAAGATCGCACCAAAATATAACGCGTCTAGAAGACACACCAGACACCAGGAAGACTAAGTCTACAGATCTTATGATAATCAGAGAATCCCATAATATACAACAGACTACGCAAGGAACAGACCCTAAACGTATAAAAAGCACTACATCGGGAAATGATACAGAGAGAACAGTTAATGCTTCGCAATACACAGAGAACAACATAGAAGATCAGAAGAAAGGTGAACCTACGCTAGTAACCCACTCAAGACGTATAAAAAGCATAACACCTAGAAATGAAGTAGAGAGAACAGAAACTGCCTCGCAACACTCCGAGAACAACAAAGAAGATCAGAAGAAAATCAAATCTCCTTCATCTAGGCCACTCCATGAAGATAAGGAAGGAAGAGATACAGAAAATCCCAACTCATTGACACCCCCTCCTAACCAGGTGCAAAGTACCGTAGAAAGATCACCGTGTACTAAGCTACCTTACACAAACAAAACTAATAATCTCAAAAAGTCAAGAATTCTGATGAAAAAACCGGATCAAAAGAAAAAAGGGAAATCAATCGGCGAATCATGCAACAAAAAGGTTAAAGTAAAGAACACAGCTCCTCAAACCAAGAGAGAGCTCGAAGATCTTAGATCAAAAATGAACATCATGGCGCAAGACATTCGAATATCTCTGCTTAAGTTAGGAAAACTATATGAAAATATTGAAAACACCCACAAGAAAATAGAGCACATCATAGAACTAATTCTTTACTCCCAAAGAAAAAGCAAGGAGATGGCGATGCCTCTATCAATTAGACATAATAGACCAGACAGAACACCTAAGGACCTAACGGAAGAAGAAACATTATCCTTACTAACAGATTATGAGATACCGGAGCACAATAGAGAAGAGGTAATCAAAACAGTCCAGATCAACGTCAATAGAAAGCCTAGATTTAATGACAGGAAAACCAACCTTAATAACTTACAACAAGTTCAGGTTTTCACTGAACCACAAATGCCATCCGTAAACGACATAGATAAATCTCTGAAATGCCTCTTGATCAACTGCATATCCGCAGCTAAACATGCTTCAGACATAGCCGACCTCATCATTAGCCAAAAAATTGATGTGACAGTCCTCATTGAAACATGGATATCTGAATCATCATCACCAGTTCTGGACCTTCTAGTGCCTCCCCTCTACAACATCGTAAGACTGGATAGACAACTTGAGAAAGGGGGTGGCATAACCTGCATACATCGCTCGGATATAGAAATAGGCCAAATACAATCAGAACCGCTTAAAGAATATGAATACCTAGGGCTAGATATAAGGTCGGACAACAACCAATCATGCACCCTGCATGCACTTTATCACCCACCTGGTAACAATATGCCGTTCATAGATCAATTAATGGAGATAATCACAGCAAATCTAAACTCCGACGGTAACAATATATTCTTGGGGGATCTCAATCACCACTGGAACAACAGTAATGACAAACAAATAAATACCTTCAAAGAATTCCTAACTGAACTCAATCTTTCACAGTTTTGTACACAGCCAACTCATTCGAAAGGAGCTACGTAGGACTGGATAATTGCAAAAAACAAGAACATATCAGGTGTAACAATAGAGCATTGTGACTGGTCAGACCATCATGCCATAACATTCATGATTCCTACATGGAAAAAGAACAATCACACTGAACCGAACAGAATTAAAAAATGGATGAGGGACAGGAAAGACTCGAACACGAGCTGTTACTAGAAGGCTGTGAAAAGGACCTACAACCGCCAAAGAACATACAAAACATAAATGATCTAACCGACCACTACTATACGTCTATAACGGATATAGTCAACTCCTCAATACCTCTCAAACTAAAACAAATCACAGAGAAGATTAAAAACCCATGGTTCAATGGAACACTTAATGAGGAAAGACGTAAACTGAGAATGGCGGAAAGAAAATGGAGACAACACCCCACTTCTCCAGCTCTGAAAACTCTAAGAAAAAACAGAAATGAATATAACAAAAAGATCCTCAACTCCAAGAAAGAATATATCAGATCGGAATTAGACAACGCCAAAAATAGACCGTGTAAATTATTCAAAATATTGAAAGAACAGTCCATGAAGGCAGCCAAAACGAACCAAGAATTTACGAAAACCCAACTAAATAGTGAAAGCTTCTCTACCTTCTTCAAAGACAAATCCAACACTTTGGAAAAGGAGCTCAAAAGTGCAGCGGAGTACCTAGAAAACCAAACTCCGAAAACAAACATTTCCAATACGTTAATCAAGGTTAATGGAGCGAAAAACGAAGCCCAATGGAACTCCTTCAAGCTATTGCACCAAAACTACATTGCCAAAACTTTACGGGAAATTAAACCCAATAACCACTACAATGATCCTCTCCCATCGAAATACTTAAATGAAATCGGCAGGCGTGATTCCGTTTTGGACTAAAATAGTCAATGCCTCTCTTTCACAAGGGATTTTTCCAGGATGCCTAAAAACAGGACAAGTAGTTCCCATTATCAAAAAATCGACGGCAGACCCCGATGATCTGAACAACTTCCGCCCGGTAACTAATATTCCGGTACTTGCCAAGCTAATAGAGAAATGTGTGCAGAGTCAACTTAACCAACACATAAACAATTTTTCTCGGTTGGATGAATGCCAGTCGGGCTTCAGAGCAGGTCATAATACTGAAACAGCAATCCTACAGATAACTGATGATGCGCTACAAGCCCTCGACCAAGATAGGTCATGTCTACTCATCCTTCTAGACCTATCAGCGGCATTCGACACGGAGAACCACGTGAAGCTACTAAACAGGCTACAGGATAGGATGGGAATATCCGGTGCGGTGTTGAAATCGTTTGAATCTTTCCTTCAGGACAGAACACAAAGATTCTCAGTCAATCAATCGCTTTCATCATCACGTCCTAACACGATTAGAGTACCACAAGGATCCACTCTATCTCCTTCACTATTCAACTTATACATCGAACCACTCACTGTAATTTTGCGTAACTCCAAAATCTCCTATCACATGTACGCAGACGACACGCAGTTATACCTCAAGATCTCGTCATTGGAAGACATCAGGTTAATGAATGAGGCTTTAGAAGTGACTTTAAAATGGCTAACAATCAATCACCTAAAATTAAATGCTCAAAAGACAGAATTCCTTCTAATTTCGCATCTAAGAAACACACAGAAGTTAAGGATGGGGCTAGAATGATCACTGCTCTAAACTGTACCCCTACATTGGTCGACTCAGGTAAATCTCTGGGAATATCACTAGATGAGAACCTGAATATAAAAGTACATATCAAGGCCATGGCAAGAAGCGCTCGTTTCCACCTGAACTACTTAGAAAGATGAAAGCTTTCATTTCAGAAGCAGATCTCAAGCTAGCCGTCCAATCACTGGTCATCACTAGGATAGAATATGGTTGCTCTACGCTAGCAGGCTTACCACAAATCTCCACTGCTCCGCTAAAAGCTTGCCTCAACGCAGCAGCAAGACATATAACCGGCTCAAGGAAGTTCGACCATATCTCCCCACACCTCAAAGCTCTAAATTGGCTACCCTATGAAGCCAGAATTCAGTTAAAAATAGCATGTATTGATGGAGCAAGGATTTGCACGTGAAGCGCCTTGCCCCGTGCAAGAACCTCGCCAAAATGTATAATATTACTAAAATCATTGTTGTCGTTTATTACACGTTTTTTCCAAACACGCGGGTGTCCCCGGATGCTTGCCTGTATGTCTTTTTCATATTAACGAAGCTTGCACTAAGGAAAATGGCTGCTTCGCTGAAATTCAGTCTGCGCATGCGTCGGTCATACCCATGTGATATGACGCACTCGCATTCTGGAGGGAGTTCTGGGCACATGCGCACTATTACTAAAATGGCCGCTTGACTCTCACCACGCTCTCTGCTATTGCTGCTGCTTTAGCCTATCTATCTTTTCGCACTAAACCTTAATGCTAGAGTCATTATAAAGTAAGGGTTGGATAAGATTTTTCATGGTATACAGTGTGATCATTCTGGATGTGATATTAATTTGTTTTCGCTTACTTTTCATGTACCGCGTCTTTTGGGGCTGGGAGTTCTTAAGCTACACCATATTTGAAGCGCCTCTGGGTTTTGCCATGTGACCTGGGAGAAACTCGACTGCGCAGAAGCTGAACCAAGCCAGCTGGCTCCTGAAGCAAAATGCGCCTGAGAACCCAGCACACAATGTGGACAATCACCTTGAATTTAACAGACTTTGTTGCAACCGTCTTATGCGCTCATATTTTCTGTTGTACTCTATGGATGGGAACGTGAACCCGGGGGGCGGGTATGCAAACCTGAATATTAAATCTGGGAAAGCTGAATTTTAGGAGGTGGTAATGATCGCACCACCTCTCCTGACCAATCAAAATATGGGAAACTGTCACTTGCAACATTAGTGGGTGGTCTGAGGGACCCCAAATTGGTATAACTACTCTAGTTTGGCTTATGGAAATTGTCCGACTTGTCCGAGTAGCAGACCTGTCACTGACCCTACGATCTCAATAGGTGTTCAATCTGAAAGTGCTGCGGAGCACTTTGTCCATACTTTCCACAAAGCTCCTAAGGGGTGGAAATTCCTAAAGTGCTGGCGAAGCACTTTGCTGGGAGATTCGAAAATCCAATCGGGGTTTCTGGCGGATTACTTGCAGAAAGGGGTAACGCAGGCGTTGCTGTCCGAAGCTGTGGGTGTTGGTCGTTTCCCTGGGAGGCCCAGTCCTTTGACCCGAACCTGAGGGGTATCCTGTCCTGATCTGTCCGTGGGTTGTACCTGTTCGCATTCTGGTGTGCCTTTTCTGAGGGTCCTTGTCCCCGTCTTCTCAACTGACCCGTGGCCAGGGTTGGTCTCAAATCTGAATTAGGTAAATATTGTCTGTGGGTTTGCGTATTCTTTGTATCTTGTTTTCTCTCTCTCTCTCTCTCGCTTTTTCGTATAATCTATAAAAGCATTCAACCTGTGATATTGCTCTATTGCCGTTGAAACATCCAGTATATGCGTCTGATTTAGTTGGGTTCCTTCTCTCCCCCCCCCTCCTTTAGGAGCTCATTGACTTTGTCATAAATAATAGCTTGTTCCCATTTTTCCCTTTCCTTTAGTGGTTTGCAGTGAACTTAGTAAGAATAGTCTTAAGTGATAAGGATAAGTACATGTTTTAGGTCCCTCCACAACTCTTGTCTTAGTATAAAATTGCAGTGATTAGTTCTATGCCAAACCCCACCTCTAGTTTTCCCATATATCTTAATGGTCGTGATTTTCTTCGTGCAAAGTTACCTATTGGTGTTGATATTAATGTTTGACATAGTGTTCTGCATATCGCTTATTGTCTTGGCATCTTCTTTTTTGAATTTTCATATAAAGTGTTAAACTTCATCAGGTGTCTGTGGTCATTTTACAGAAAAGTGGATAAAATATATGGACGCAAAGAAATGTTTAAGGTCCTGTCTACTATTTTCCCTTTTAGCTCTAGGTCCATCGTAAGTTTGTGCCTGCGGTAAGTCAGGTGCATGGTAAGCAGAGGTAATCCTGAAACCATTGATTACTCATAGTAGCGTGCTAGGATCTCACCCGGTTCACGAGAATCACTGATTGAAATCAAATGCACGCCGGGGCCCAGTGCGTGTAAGAAATTGGTGACCCGGGTGAACTGCGCGCTCTATCAGTAATTTTCTGGCAGCCAGAGGATGGTTTGGACTAGTTAGATTAGGTAGACAGGGAAAGTTAAGAAACAAACCGTGAAGAAAAAAATAATGTGCTCCTGATTTTTATTATATTGTTTGAAATTTTTTTTGAAATGTTTTAAAATTTTATATGTAAATGTATATGATTTTTTCATTGCTGCTATAAATGTTGAATTAACCCAGAATTGTTTGTGAATGTTCAGTGTAGTCCGAATCTCCGGGGAAGTATTTTAGCTAACGGTGAGCAGAATCCGGTTAGCTGTTGAAGTCACTAGGGTCTGAATCATTAGTGCAGGGTTAAATGAATAACTGGAAGCACTAATTAGGATCTTTTGTTATATCTGAATAATTGATAGCTACGAGTCCGGTATAAAACTTTCATTGCGATATCACCTAGTAAGGGTCGCATACGGAAGGAGTAGTAGGGTCTCCGAGGCTTGTCTGGTAAGTAAAATAGTTCACTGGTGAAATCCCGGCTCAGTACATATCCCTGATGACAGTGGATGAGTCGGAAGAATAACGGGTTCTATATTACTCGAGTGTGAGGTTAGGCAAAGAAGTCTACCCAGAGTGAATGAGAAGTAGACAGAAGTGGTTTACTTGCAGTAAAAGGAAGTTTTTCTATCTTTTTAGAACACTCAGACATAGTGGCAGACGTTGTGTGTTGGTAACTAAGTTTTGCAATTGCACTTTAGGAAAAGTTAAAGGTTTCCGTTACCTTGTAAAGGAGGGAGTCAGTCGGAGAGCTGCTCTGACGTCACTCCGTGCCGCGCTGGTATTGGTCAAGACAGCGGGCGTGTAGTGAAGCTGAATTTGTGAAGGAGGGGTGAGTGCCGCAGAGTGAGACTCTGTCTCGCGAAAAGGCCGCTAACCCATTGGCTAAAAAAATTTTTTGTATTCTCTGACCTGATTGGGTAGTGCGAAATAAAAGTCGCGCTAGCATTGGAAGCACAAAGGTAAACAAAATTAATCAAGCCGAGTTCGAAGAGAGTCCCGAAGATTATATGTGGTATCCAGATTTTATACCGAATCCAAAGTACCTAGGATTTTATAAGGATCAGCTTATGCGAGGTAGACCACACATGATGTACGGAATAAAGAGGAAATTGTCCTTTTCTGACAAAATAAAGAATTTTTTCAAAGCTGACAAGCCCATTAGAACGAGGGAAGGTGTGCTCATTCCCCCGCCGAATACTCCTGCTTCTTTCATGATGTTTGAGAAAGGGTATCACACTTGTGTTTGGTTGGAAAATTGGGCAAAGTATACTGCAGATGACGGAGTTCTAGCATTCCCTGTTGAAGGTACTTTTAATGGTCGGATCCTGTTTAACTTAAGGACCCGCATGAATGAATTGCACCCTAGACCTAGGTTGACCCAGTACGAAGCTCTGGAGGAATGGGAGATTGAGGCTGCAGAGCGAGATAAACCCAGGATGGATAAGGGAGTAAGTAAATGGTATCCTAAGCTTCCAACGCCAACTAAAGAGCAGAAAATGAAACAGTGGAGGCAGTCTATGATAACTGAAGGGCTGTTCCCGATGATGGGGGTGGTTGAGGAAAGGAAAGGAAAATGCAAAGAAAAGACCCATCACCTAGCTCCTATGGGGGACTTGGATGATGACCATTTGGAAGATTTGCTAATGAAAAATCCACCTCCCTATGATGCAGACTCAGAACCTGTGCCCTCTCGAAATCCCTTTGCAAAGTATCCCAGATGTAGGAGAGATAGTGATACAGATGGAACCGGGACAGACAGTAAAACCAGTGGAAGGGACGGGTTTTGCAGACCCAAACCAACAGTCCCGAATTATCAGCCATTCGGAGAAGATCCTCCGCGACTGGTCACTCCGACCGCTCCGAATATTTATCCGTCCTTAGTACCCCAGGTATTGCATGACAAGTCTACTGGAAAGGTATTAGGAGAAAAAGAGAGAGAGGTCCTGACTAAACAGCGAGATGAGTTAATTCGAACCATTACCCAAATGCAGCCCCATCCCGATTCCTTGACTATTCCAGTAACTATTGGTCCAGCTATCCCACTGTATAGAAATGACATGACCAGTCCCCAGCCTCCTGGTCTCCCCTCGATGCTGCCCACTTCTAGCATCCCGACCATGAAGAAGGAGATATTCATAGATGAGGATCAAGAGAGTGAATGTGAATCTGGAAGTTTGATGGATCTGCCCATAAGGGAATCAAGGGCCAGTGTAATAGGGACAAGAAGTCAGCCCAGACCAAAGGAGGTGGGAATTGAAAGTGCAACGGGAATTAGGAGTGCCACTTTAGTTTCCCCTGAAGAATTAGACAGATGGACAAAGGAGCTAGAGAAGGAGGCCACTCCCCAACCTAAAGCATTGGAAATATATAAATTGAGAATAGAAATAGAAGAAATGATGGCTGGAAACGTAGGAGTAGAGCGCCTAAGCTCGTATAACGAAGAAGAGTTGCTGTTTATCAGTAAAAATCTTACCCGGAGTGCTAGGTCGCTCCATGAAAAAATAATGGATACAGCAGAAGAAATGGGAATAGATGTTAGTCGCTCCAAAATCCTTCAGAAACCTTACAGAGTGGATTTTTCAGACAAAGATTTAGAAAGCCTGAATGTAATGGGAAAACAGGTCCAGGTAAAGGAATTGTTAAAACTCCTGCAGAAGTGGGGCGAAGTGGGGAAATGGAGAACCCGGTGGGCAAAGAAAAAGGAAAGCAGCAGGGCTGGGTCAGTGACTTCGGAATTTTTATTAAAGGAAGTAACACCAGCCGAAAAATTGTGCCCCATGAGGGAGGTCCCGGGAGGAAAATATGTTCATGTCCCTTGGTCCCGACAGGATATTGTGTCATTTACCAATGACTTCCCGAAATTACGGGAGAAGCCCGTTGACTGGTACAGGCAGGTAGAACGCTTCATAAAAGTTCAGAAATGTCTGCTGAAAGACCTGGATGGGTTTTTCGACATTGTGGTTCCTGTAGATTTATGGACCGAATGTAAGATAGAAATTGATTGGCCTAATGATGAATATCCCAGAGATGAGAAAACCGGAGCTCCCTCACCTGATGTAATGAGGAAATATGACCAGGTCATACAGTACCTTAAGAAAAAGGTTCCCGCAAAGGAAACAGATTGGACCCGAATAGACAGAACCACCCAAGAACGTGATGAAAATGTTCACTCCTATTATGAAAGGTTACTGCAAGTGTTTAAAACATACAGTGGTATCGACAATGTGGACCTGAAAGACATGACACATTTCAGTTACAGATTTGTGCTAGGATTAAGGCCTGAAATTTCCCAATGGATTAGAGACAATAAAATCAGTTGGCAGGGAGAACCAATAGATACTGTCCTGAAATATGCAAAATATTGCGAAGATGAAATCGAAAACAAAAGGAAGGCCCTCAAGGAGAAGGTAATGTGGGCACAGGTGAAATTAGCCGAACAGCAAGAAAAGCAGTTAAGTAGATTGACTTCTGATAATAATGCTCAGAATGCCACTGCTGGGGGAGGAGGGAAGCCCCGCACTAAAATGAGTAGAGAAGAAGCCATGAAGAAATTCCCGTGCCATGGGTGCGGCCAGATAGGGCATTGGAGGGACGAGTGTCCACACCTACAGGCCGGTAATGCCCCTGTAAATGGTTTAAATCCACAGGTGCCGAAAGAGGGGACGAGAAAGAACCAGCAACAGGTAAAATTACCCCCAGTGCCTCGCGCTCCTAGACAGAATTTTAAGAATCAGGGTCAGCAGAATGAAAGGGCGGAAGCATGGGAGGTCGAGAATGAAAGAAACGCAGTCATTCCACAGTATTTGTTAAATGACACCTTCCTCTGTGAAGATCAAGATTGACGGGGCCTGAGGGGGGAGGATGGGGAGTGCGTGCTTGGCGCCTCCTTACCGGTAGACCAGACTGGACCATACATTGAAGGAAAGGTTGAAGGAAAAGATGTCACCTTTCTGTTGGACACTGGTGCTACCAGATCTACTGTAAGAACAGTGGATGTTCCTAACCTACCCCTCTCGGGAGAAGCAATCCAAGTAGTGGGAGTCTCAAATCAAATAATAAGTACTCCAGTAACCGAACCAATGGAAATTTCTATAGGAAATTTCAAGGAAATGCACAGATTTGTGGTCTGTGATTCCAGTCCCGTAAACCTGCTAGGACGTGATTTGTTGTGCAAGATGCGTTGTACCATCTACTGCACACCAAATGGTGTCGAAATTCAGACCCCCGATGAAGATGGCCTATACAAACTGATGTTAGTTAGACAAGATGCTGATATTAAGACTTTGACAATTGAAGATTTACCTGAAGAGCTTCAGTTAAGAGTAGTACCAGAAGTATGGGATTTCACAGGAAAAGATGTAGGCCTGATGGCAAATGTGGACCCCGTTAAAATAGCAATAAAAACGAATGCTATATACCCCAAAACCAGACAGTATAAGATGAGTGCAGAAGTGAAAGCAGGAGTGGCGACTGAAATTACCCGGCTGCTCGAAGCCGAAATCATAGAAGAAGTGATGAGCAGCCCCTGTAACTCGCCTATCATTGGGATCAAAAAGCCTAGTGGGAAGTACAGGGTAGTGCAGGATCTGCGCAAGGTAAACCAAATTGTTGTACCTTGCTGTCCTATTGTACCCAACCCTGCAGTAATTCTTTATCAGATTCCCTGGAATGCAGAATGGTTCACTGTCATTGATCTGTGCCACGCATTCTTTTCCATCCCATTACATCCAGAAAGCAAATTCCTTTTCAGTTTTGAATTCGACAGCCATATCTATGTCTGGAATCGTGTCCCTCAGGGGTACACCGAGAGTCCATCGATTTTCAACCAGATATTGAAAAAGTGCCTTGAATCCCTAGTGCTGCCAAGAGAGTCTGTTCTGGTGCAGTACATAGATGACCTGTTAGTGGCATCTAAAACCCAAACTGACTGTGTCACTGACACCATTGCCTTGCTGAACCACCTAGGAAAGGGAGGACATAAAGTGTCGCCTGACAAATTGCAGTTTTGTAAGAACTCAGTGAAATATCTGGGGCACCAGATAGAAAAAGGAATCAGGAAAGTAACTACTGAAAGAATCAAAATAATTAGAGCAATGGAACTGCCCAAAACTCAGAAAGAAGTGAGAATGTTTCTAGGAGTTGTGGGTTACTGTAGACAATGGATTGTAGGATTTGCTGCACTGGCCAGGCCCCTGATAAACATGACCAAGAAAGGAGTAGAAGACCCCGTCAGCTGGGACAGTGAAAGCATGAATGCTTGGGTAACATTGAGAAATTGCCTATGTACCGCTCCTGCATTAGGTATGCCGGACTACTCTAAATCTTTTGAACTATTCTGTGACACCAGAGAAAATTGTGCTCTTTCAGTCCTGACTCAGGAGCACGGATTAGTTAGACGCCCAGTGGCCTATTTTTCGGGCACCCTGGATCCGGTGGCTGCTGGATTGCCGGGGTGTCTGAAGGCAGTTGCTGCTACTTGTGTCAGTCTGGAACAGAGTGAGAACATTGTCATGGGACATCACGTCACTGTATATGTTCCTCATTCTGTTGTAATCCTGCTAACTAGAACTAAGACCCAGTACCTCACACCTAGTCGGCTGACTAGGTATGAAAGAATCTTGATTGGTGCTGAAAACGTCACCATTTCCCGGTGCAATGTCCTAAACCCAGCGACACTGTTACCTGTCCCCCTGGATGTAGAATCGGAAGAAGAAGGGGACCATAATTGCATTGATCTGACTGAGTTCAGTACAAAGCCCCGTCCAGACATTCGTGAAATAGCATTACTTGATGGGGATGAGACAATGTTCGTGGATGGCTCATGTTTAAGACATGAGAATGGGGGCCTGAGTGCTGCCTATGCTGTGGTTACATTGACGAAGACCATAGAGGCATCATACCTAAGCGAGGTGAAATCTGCACAAGTGGCAGAGCTCATCGCGCTATCCAGAGCCTGTAAGAGGGGTAAGAACAAAAGAATAACTGTGTACACCGACAGCCAGTATTGTTACGGGGTTGTTCATGACTTCGGCCAGTTGTGGTTGCAAAGAGAATTCATGACTTCCTCCGGCACCCCTATCAGAAATGGAAAAGTGGTGCATAACTTACTGGAAGCCATCCAATTGCCCAAAGAATTGGCTGTGGTCAAGTGTGCGGCTCACAGATCAGGAAATGATGATGTGACCGCCGGTAATAGATACGCTGACCAAATGGCACAGTTTTGTGCCCGACATCAAATGTCTCTCCAAATTGCATTGTGGAGTGGAAACAGCTGCCAACTTATGTTGTTTGAGAATGTGTCAACGTGGGAAGAACTAAAGGAGTTGCAACAGGCAACAGACAGGCAAGAGAAAGGCAGGTGGGCAGCAAATGAATGCAAGTTGAGAGAGGATGGTGTGGTGGTAAATCCGGCTGGGGTGCCCGTACTGCCTGATAGCTTGGTAGACCCCATGGTCAGAATGATACATGAACCAACACATATGGGAAGAGACGCTATGTGTCGGGTGTTTGAACAGGTGTTCTGTAACTCAAAGTTCAGGAACCAGGCGGAAAGGTTTTGCCAGAGGTGCCTAGTGTGTCAGCAATTTAATGCAGGAAAAAAGACTGTAGTAAAACAGAGTACAATTGGGAAGGCAGTAGGTCCCTTTGTAAGAATGCAGGCAGACTTTGTAACCATGCCAAATTGCAAGGGATATAGATATATCCTAGTCATAGTTTGTCTGTTCTCCAGGTGGGTGGAGGCTTACCCAGCAAAGAAAATTGATGCCCTAACTACAGCTAAGCTGTTGCTCAGGGAGTTGATACCTAGGTATGGAATCCCAGAGACTATCGAAACGGACCAAGGTGGGCATTTTGCCAACGATGTGCTAGAAGAACTCTGTAAAGCATTCAAAATGAAGAAAAGACTACATTGTGCCTACCATCCAGAGGCTTCTGGAGTAGTGGAACAAATAAACGGCACCCTGAAGTCCAGGTTGGGGAAAATGTGTGATTCCACAAAAATGAACTGGATAGAGGCTTTACCCCTTGTGCTGATGAGTTTGAGAAGTATCCCGAACCGAAAGACTGGCCTGAGTCCCCATGAAGTGTTGATGGGAAGAGTGATGCGGCAGGCATGGGTACCCGGACACAAACTGCTAAGCATTTCTGATGATATGGTGCTAGAATACTGCAAGCAGCTGGGTGACCAAGTGCGTTCTCTCTCTCAGCAGATTGGAGAGACAGAAGACGAGTGGCCAAAGACTCCAGCACACAACTTGCATCCAAGAGATTGGGTGGCATTAAAGAAACACACCCGGAGCAGTTGCCTGAAACCCAGGTGGGGAAAGCCACGACAAGTGATCCTCGTCACTACAACTGCTGTAAAGTGTGCGGGCGTACCGAAGTGGATCCACGCCAGCCACACCAAGTGGGTAGCTGGAGAAAACGCGACTGAAGCTGAAGGCAGCACAGCTGATGAGGCTTCCGAAGAGGAAAGTCCAGAACTAGCTGACATCGAGCTGCCGAGCACAAGTCAAGGCATTGAATGGTATCCCGCAGACGACCCGGTTCATGATCCAATACGAACCCGGAAATATTCCTACTTAGACAGTGAGTGGGATAGTCCAAGTGAGTTAGAAATAGACGAAGCAGATCAGGTCCACGAGAATCACATCACACCTGATCAGGAAGTAGGCCAAGTAGGGTCAGATCAAGGCATCGAGACTCCTCCTGGAACTCCGGAGTCTGGAAAGGGACAGATAGTAATTAGGGCTGACGTTCATGCAGAAGAAAGCGAAGGGATCGAAGAGCATGAACAGGAACAGATAGAACTAGATCAAAGTGCTCAGACAGCGGAAACAACAGCAACCAAAAATAAAAAGAAAGTGCGATTTGAATCTGAGCAGGGTCAGAATAGGGACCAGGCAGAAGAAATAGATGAAAGACCTGGAACTAGCCAGTCAGGTAGGGAAACAGATGTGCCACAACAAAAAATAAAAAGAGTGCACGAAGAAGGGCAAGTTTCCTCAACTACTGGGAGGAAAGGAGGCAGAAGTGCACCCCGATACGTAAAAAGACTGAGGCTCAGACTGAAGACAGTCGCAGAAAACGACAAAGACCGAAAAAGGGCTCAAAGTGAAAGAAGGACAGCCCAAGGAAAATCGCTGAGAAAGAGCGACAGAATAAAGAAACAGAGCAAACGGTATCGAAGCCCTGAGTGGACTTACTATGTGTTGGAAGAAATAGACGAACCACACCATAGTGGCAACAGTGAAGACGAGTCCATTGCTGATCGAAGCTCTGACGAAGACCCTCCTTGAAAAAAAAAAAACCCAGAAGTGAGCCTTGGGTGCAAAGAAACGAAGAGGGGCAGCGAAAGCCACCTGTAAGCTAGAATGTCTGATCCGAGTGTCTCTGGGAGATCCAGATGTGGGTGTCTAAAAACTTGCTGTAAAGTATGCTTATGTAGCATAGCTGTGCTAATAATAATATGGATAGGACTAACAATCTTCTTACCGTTTATGATAAGTAAGAATCCTAACCTTTCCCCTACTGAACCTGAGGCAGTAGACGTAGGGGCTGACCCAACTGCAGAAACACCACGAAGCTTAGAAAGACGCGACAAACTAGTAGGCTCGACACACACACGACCTAACTTAGAAGCATCAGATGAGGATGGACTACATTTTCACAAAATGAAAAACAGAACACACCTAAATGTTTTTGCTAACTTGTTAGTGCATTATGTAGAAGCTATGGAAATAGAAGATTGTTATGTCTGCATGAAGCTACCTACCTCAGTAGCTGAAGGTGTGACATATCACCACCTACCGTTAACCTATGGAATTTCCTGTAGTATTTTAGCTAGCTTGTTCTATAGAAGCACCTTGCAATACTATTATTCAAATGATGACGTAGTTTTTTCTGAACTTCCTGTTAGAAAACACTTGAACCGTGTACATACTACAAGTGACGTGACCCGTTATATGGGAGAATATTTTCTGACTATAGGTAATATAGATTTAAATGAAGCAAGAGAATCTAATCTGACCTGCTCTCTGCAAGAGCAGGAAAAGATGTTCATAAAGATGGCAGACAGAAGGAGAGAAAAGTTTCAAAAGAAAGCAAATGACGAAAAAGATAGAGTCCCTAGGTGGGCTGAACACATGGATAACACCTCGCAAGGCGAAGCTAATCCTGCCTTGTTGCTGGATTTTGAACGAAAGGGGAAACTTTGTATCCATAGGGAAAAGACAGAGTACTATAACAATGAATTCATCGGTTCCAGCGAGTGTGAACATAATTACAAGGTAATTGGAGGTTGGGGTTTCAAAAATGGGTCAGAACCTGTGTTTCCCGGAATATATTATATATGTGGGAACAAGGCTTATTTCAAATTGCCGGATCACTGGTATGGAAGCTGCTACTTTGGCATTGTTTTCCCGAAAATATACCATGTGAATAATGCAGCTGGAAGCGATGAAAAAACTAATGGCTTAGTGCGTAGTAAACGCGAAAGTGTAGGTGAAGTTATAGGTGATATTTTCAGTGCACTGATACCTGGAATGGGGGTAGATCTGAACACCCATAGAATCTGCAAATTGTCTACAGTAGTGGACCGGTTATCAACGGACACTGCTGCTGGATTCCTGCTGGTCAATACTGAAATGGTTGCGATCAGATCAATGGTTTTACAAAACCGTCTTGCCCTTGATACCCTATTAGCAAAAGAGGGCGGGGTCTGTAGAATGCTGAAGGCGCAACATAGTTGCACTTACATTCCAGATAAAAGTATCGAATTAAAACAATATGTGAAGAACATAACCAATTTGGAAAAGGAACTCAAACCATTGGAGGTTGACAGTGCCTGGACAAGACTGACTGGAGGTCTCTCCTCTATAGGTAGTTGGTTTGCTAACTTAGGTAGAAACCTGTTGTGGAAAATACTGATGCCAATAGTTGTGATAGGTATAATTATATTGATTATTTTTATCTGCTGCAAATGTCAGAAGTGTAAAAAGAAATACACAGTAAATCAGAGAGGGGTGAAAAGAAATATTGATGAACTGGAATTAGAAGAATTAAAGAATACTATCTACAAAAAGGCGAAAAATCACCACTCTCATAGAGAAGCTGAAAGAAAACTGAACAATAAATTCATTGAAATAGAAATGAGTGATGTGGATGAATGAGAAAAGTTGGCATCTGTTTCCATTATGTAGTGATGATAGTAAATATCATCAAAGAGGGGATTGATGGAGCAAGGATTTGCACGTGAAGCGCCTTGCCCCGTGCAAGAACCTCGCCAAAATGTATAATATTACTAAAATCATTGTTGTCGTTTATTACACGTTTTTTCCAAACACGCGGGTGTCCCCGGATGCTTGCCTGTATGTCTTTTTCATATTAACGAAGCTTGCACTAAGGAAAATGGCTGCTTCGCTGAAATTCAGTCTGCGCATGCGTCGGTCATACCCATGTGATATGACGCACTCGCATTCTGGAGGGAGTTCTGGGCACATGCGCACTATTACTAAAATGGCCGCTTGACTCTCACCACGCTCTCTGCTATTGCTGCTGCTTTAGCCTATCTATCTTTTCGCACTAAACCTTAATGCTAGAGTCATTATAAAGTAAGGGTTGGATAAGATTTTTCATGGTATACAGTGTGATCATTCTGGATGTGATATTAATTTGTTTTCGCTTACTTTTCATGTACCGCGTCTTTTGGGGCTGGGAGTTCTTAAGCTACACCATATTTGAAGCGCCTCTGGGTTTTGCCATGTGACCTGGGAGAAACTCGACTGCGCAGAAGCTGAACCAAGCCAGCTGGCTCCTGAAGCAAAATGCGCCTGAGAACCCAGCACACAATGTGGACAATCACCTTGAATTTAACAGACTTTGTTGCAACCGTCTTATGCGCTCATATTTTCTGTTGTACTCTATGGATGGGAACGTGAACCCGGGGGGCGGGTATGCAAACCTGAATATTAAATCTGGGAAAGCTGAATTTTAGGAGGTGGTAATGATCGCACCACCTCTCCTGACCAATCAAAATATGGGAAACTGTCACTTGCAACATTAGTGGGTGGTCTGAGGGACCCCAAATTGGTATAACTACTCTAGTTTGGCTTATGGAAATTGTCCGACTTGTCCGAGTAGCAGACCTGTCACTGACCCTACGATCTCAATAGGTGTTCAATCTGAAAGTGCTGCGGAGCACTTTGTCCATACTTTCCACAAAGCTCCTAAGGGGTGGAAATTCCTAAAGTGCTGGCGAAGCACTTTGCTGGGAGATTCGAAAATCCAATCGGGGTTTCTGGCGGATTACTTGCAGAAAGGGGTAACGCAGGCGTTGCTGTCCGAAGCTGTGGGTGTTGGTCGTTTCCCTGGGAGGCCCAGTCCTTTGACCCGAACCTGAGGGGTATCCTGTCCTGATCTGTCCGTGGGTTGTACCTGTTCGCATTCTGGTGTGCCTTTTCTGAGGGTCCTTGTCCCCGTCTTCTCAACTGACCCGTGGCCAGGGTTGGTCTCAAATCTGAATTAGGTAAATATTGTCTGTGGGTTTGCGTATTCTTTGTATCTTGTTTTCTCTCTCTCTCTCTCTCGCTTTTTCGTATAATCTATAAAAGCATTCAACCTGTGATATTGCTCTATTGCCGTTGAAACATCCAGTATATGCGTCTGATTTAGTTGGGTTCCTTCTCTCCCCCCCCCTCCTTTAGGAGCTCATTGACTTTGTCATAAATAATAGCTTGTTCCCATTTTTCCCTTTCCTTTAGTGGTTTGCAGTGAACTTAGTAAGAATAGTCTTAAGTGATAAGGATAAGTACATGTTTTAGGTCCCTCCACAACTCTTGTCTTAGTATAAAATTGCAGTGATTAGTTCTATGCCAAACCCCACCTCTAGTTTTCCCATATATCTTAATGGTCGTGATTTTCTTCGTGCAAAGTTACCTATTGGTGTTGATATTAATGTTTGACATAGTGTTCTGCATATCGCTTATTGTCTTGGCATCTTCTTTTTTGAATTTTCATATAAAGTGTTAAACTTCATCAGGTGTCTGTGGTCATTTTACAGAAAAGTGGATAAAATATATGGACGCAAAGAAATGTTTAAGGTCCTGTCTACTATTTTCCCTTTTAGCTCTAGGTCCATCGTAAGTTTGTGCCTGCGGTAAGTCAGGTGCATGGTAAGCAGAGGTAATCCTGAAACCATTGATTACTCATAGTAGCGTGCTAGGATCTCACCCGGTTCACGAGAATCACTGATTGAAATCAAATGCACGCCGGGGCCCAGTGCGTGTAAGAAATTGGTGACCCGGGTGAACTGCGCGCTCTATCAGTATCACCCACAAAGCACTTCACTACAACACTCCAAGATATCTTGCCCACAAGATAGTGCTATCGGGAGGAGACAGACCTGCGAGGAGTGCTAAGGAGATGGTACTGAGATGGTATTCAAGACGAAAAAAACTTATAATAGAGCATTCTCCGGAGCTGCTCCTAGAATTTGGAACTCTCTTCCACCTAACATCAGAAAGATAAAAAACACAGCAACATTCAAGAAGGAAACGAAAATATTTCTAATGAGCAAATTCCTGCCTTAACTCTAGCTGGCTACTCTATAACGTAATAGCAGAGTTATACTACAAGGGCGGAGAAGATGGAAAGTACAAGCCCAGATACAAGACTTAATTTATCAAAATCAGATTATCACAGGCCTCAGAAAGAATAATGTAGATATTGTAATTAATTGTCTTTTATTGTCATATATACTTTTATTCTATATTGCTGCTATCTCCTCACTACCTCATAATATGTAAAGCGCTCTGATACCCAGGGGTCCTGTTTGCGCTATGTAAAACTTTTAAATAAATAAATAAATAAATAAATCTCTTTTTGGCTTCTAATTTGTTCATGTTCTTTAAATGTAATTATTTCCATTCTCCTCAAACCTACAATTTTTAATACTTGACTTTGAATGAAGCCAGTGTGTGATAGTTGACGGACCCTGAATATAGATATCCACTAACACTGCACTGTTCGTCATTTGACCACTTTGCACTTAGCATTTCCAAAAGACAGGAACAGTAAAAGTTGAGCAGAGGGTAGGACAATAGATACGCTACTGCTGTCAAACACCATTGTGCACTGTTTTAGTGTGTGTACCGGGGAGGTGGCAGTGTAGACAATTGAGTGCAGACAGGAGGAGTAAAGTCATCAAATGTCTTCTGTTTGTTTAGTATGAAGCACATGTATAAATTGTTATGTATATGCTGTTATTGTGG
>NW_028241091.1:0-59238 GCF_964263255.1 Lissotriton vulgaris | reverse complement strand
AGATCGAAGGTAGTAGTCAGTCAGTCAAAACTCTTTATTTCGATTAATTAAAATCATAAAAGAAGCAGCAATACCTACATACAAGATAAATAAAAATATATGTACAGTTAAAATAAACAAGCATATATATATACAGACATTCATGTATATACACACTATTTATATTACATAATTCATGGGAAAACAGTTAATACAAGATGTCTCCAAATAGCCTAAAACTACTAATAAAGTACAATTAAAATTTTAAAATGTTATAATGTCATCAGTTCCATGATTATGGGGCAGAGGCAGGGGTACAAATCATATTTAGTGTTTTTTTGTTCTTTGCTCTTGCTGCAGCCACCAGAAAACTTGCTACATTGAAGATGACCCGCATGCTGTTCAGTAGTTGCAAATGTAGCAGTGCTGGCCTCACCTGTAGAAACCCCGCTTCTCGTAATATGGGCAACAAGAATTTGTTTCGTGCCTTAGAAAAATTTTCACAAAACATAATTAGGTGAAGTGTGTCCTGTGTCGAGAAGTTATCACAAGAGCATGGTGGGGAGTCAACTGGTTTGCCCGATTGTTGGTGGTCTCCCAGGACAAGGTGAATTAGATTAAATTTGAACCTTATCAACAGGAAGCGATGGAACGGCTTTGTGACAATCTTAAGGTAGGGTTCAATGTAAGGCGAGGTCTGTAAAGCATAAATGCTTCTTACTCCTGATTTTTTAAGCTCCACCTCCTCCCTGTCTGCCTCAGCCATGATCCGGATGTATTTGATCCATCCCAGATCCTCTTTCTTAATTCCCTCTGGGGTGGTGAACAATTCAGGGTGTCAGGTAGTAGTCAATACAGGCATAAATCTGCGGTGCTGTGGCGCTGAGTTCACAATCGGCCTGTATCGAGTAGGCTCGTGGTCATGGCGGCAGCCACGTGACAGAGTGAGGACCTTGTCTATGGCAGAGTCTTTTCTCTTTGCAGAAGTGAACCACGCCCAAGGCGTAGGTCAATTATTTATACTCTTATGCTGGAGTTGCTTACTCTGCTTCTGCTTCAAGGGGGGGAGACAACACAGCTACATGACCAAGATATTCCCCAGAGTCTGAGATAATATGGTTGCGTCCGCTGTGCAGTACACTACACGTATCAATAGTATATCTACTCACGGAAACGTTTTTGGTTTGTATAGTGAGTTGTGTATAGCATATCACTGGTAGTGTTAGCATTGTGTACATTATTGTTGACGTGCAAGTTCCTTCTTTAATGCATAGTTGATTGCCACATCTCTTAAAATTGAGCTAGTGTGCTGTGGAGGGGATATATTAATTTGGGAAGGTCCTGTTTTGCGCTGCCTCTGAGTAGCAGAGGGGGAGGGGTCAGGAGGGGTGGTTGTTGTGGTTGTGGTGGTGGCGCTAAGTGTTGTGATTTTGTTGGGTGTTGGAAGTGCATAATTAGTACCTCTATTACATATTTGTCTTTAGATATGAGTGTGAGTTGGATGTAATTCACATAGTACATAATCAACATCCTTACACTGGTTAAATGTTGATATTAATTTGTTAGTGGTAAATGGAACAATCGCCTGTTTTTTTTAGGTAGCATTGTAGATTTGGTTTGTTGTTGAAAGTATAGGAAGTGGTGTTTTTTTTCTTTTTTTTCTACGGGAAGGCCTATTTTGTATATTATTAACGTTAGTTTTCGTTCTGGTTTGTAGAGATTTTCTTGGAGGAAGGAATAAATTGAAGAGTGGTAATATTTGCAGTTTTCACTACTAATTAAAAAAGATAGAAAAAACAGATATGCTTGATGAACATTATAATTAGGAATAATCATTTAAAAAACCTTTGTAATTTTCACAGAAAAAACCATCCGGCTCAACCACCAGCAGTCCCCTACTCAGGCAGTGAAATACTGCCTCCTCTCTCCCCAACAGGGGGGGGCGACACGCTGCACAGAATGCAAGAACCAAATGGCTGACTTTGCGCGTTGCTCCAGACCGAGAGGGTGGTCCCAATGCCGGAGTCAGCAATACTGGCAAAACATCAAAACCAATTCTCACTCCAGTAAATAGTAAACAGGACAACAGCTCTGGGTAGGCAGGTGGGTTTAATGAGCAAATTAACAGCAAGCGTGTGACACAGTCTGTGAAACGCTGGGACAGACGCGTTTCAGTCGGTGTGACTTTCTTCAGTGCCGGTCTCACAGGCTGAGGTGTGTGTCAATTGTAGCCACTCCTACTATTTACAGGTAAATACTATCACGTGCTGCATCTCATAGGTGAACTGCTGTCTGGTACATGCAGTCCCTCCTAGAGCCTATACAGTGAAGGGCGAGGTCCAAACACACACTGGTGTCCCTTTCCGCAATAGGCTGCACGCCACCACAGTTACCTCTCATGCAAAAATCCGACTCAACTGCCAGCAGTCCCCTTCTCAGGCAGTGGAATATGGCTCCTCTCTCCCCAACAGGGAGGGGCGACACGCTGCACAGAATGCACAAACCAAATTGCTGACTTTGCGCGTTGCTCGAGACCGAGAGGGGGGTCCCAATACCGGAGTCAGCAATTCCGGCCAAACATCAAAACCATTTCTCACTCTAGTAAAGAGTCAGCAGGACAACAGCTCCAGATAGGCAGGTGGGTTTAATGAGCAAATTAACAGCAAGTGTATGACAGTGAATCGCAGGGGCAGACACGTTTCAGTCGGTGCAACTTTCTTCAGTGCCGGTCTCACAGGCAGAAGTAGGTGTCAATTGTAGCCCCTCCTCCTATTAACAGGTGAATACTATCACATGGGGCTATATTTAAATATGCAGGGGGGCCTCATGGGCCCCCAAAGCCCCAGGGACCACCACCCCCGGGGTTTTGAAAATAGAGGGAGGGGGCAGCGCAGCCCTTCTCCTGGAGACCTCGATGGCCCTGGGGACTGCGAACCCCAGGGCCGGCACCTGCAATGTCCTGGGGAGCCCACCCTCTGGACATTGTTGTTTGCTATGAGAGGGTGGAAGCATGGTTCATGCCCTGCCATAGCAGACTCTGTTTTGCTATGTTGAAGCGAGAGGAGGAAAAATCCAAGTTAGTAGCTCGCCCTGCCTAAAAGCAATGCTGGTTCCCGCCGGAGGAGGGGAGCCGGCGGGACCGTGGGGGCATTGGGGCTCCTGCCACTGTCCCCAACAAAGAGGCCAGGTTATGGGGTATGGGGTCTTCGGGCCGGAAGTGGACAAGGGAAAGGGTAACACGCGGCCTCCCCTTCTTAATGATTAATAAACACATTCAAGAATTGGGCATGCCCTGGGGGATTGGGTCCTCGGGGCGAATATAAATTAATGGAAGAGGACCGTTTTTTTTTAGAAAAGTTTGGAGTGGCGATCCTAACATGGCACTCAGCACGGCCCCCTATTGTGAACAGGCTGGGTGTGCAGCTCTCAGTACGGCCCCCTAGTGTGAACGCGCTGGTTGAGCGGATCTCAGCGCAGCACCATAGTTCTTCACAGGTCTTTAAAAGACCATTTACCTGTTATTGAGGCTTTGTTGTGTTTTCATCCCTTCTTAGAGCCTCTGCATCTCCACTCAGCCTATGACTGGACGAATTAGTCACCCCCGAAATTTTTATCAGCCTCCCCCGAAATTTGGCTATAGTTGCACCCCTGACTGGCGTACGCCTGCTCTGCCGACTCCACTCACGCTTACAGAATTCTGTAGATTCTATCTGCCATATGTCAATGATCCAGCTGTGGGGATGGGTATATCTTGCAGACAGGATTTGGGGCCTTTTATTACCAGTGCACCACGGACCCAGCAGCTCGCTTTAGGGGATCCAGTGGAAGGGACTCCGGGGATCCAACAGTCAGAATTCCTTGATCCAGAGTTCAATGACCTGGGAGGGTATCCACATAATGAGAATGCAGTATACCACAATGAGAATTCCAAGCTCTTGGACTCGGTTTTCCAGGCATCCGTGCAGTTTTCCTGCTAGCCAGTGGCCCAGATCTTAGTGGATGGGAACCCAGGATACTGGAGGAAAGGCTGTGGGGATCCAGTAGCTAAGAAGGCGGGTGCCTCAGGAACCGGGGCTGTGCCTACTCATGCTCTGTGCATAGCATTGGCTTCCTGAGGCTTGGTTTGAAATCCTGATGCTCTGCCAGGGTTGCCACTGGTTGGCAGCCAATTAGAGACAAGCTCGTGCTTGGGGGTTAGGCTCCACCAACATATGTACTTATTCAATCACTCCGCCAATCCCCAAGCACTTATGCATTCACCATACACTCTCCTTGCAGTACTCTAATCACCCAGTCTCTACCCATGTACTCATAGAATGACCCAGACGAAGTTACATAACCGAGATCTTCCCCACTGCCAGAGGTAACATGGTTGCATGCACAGTCAAAAGCACAGTGTAATGTGGTACAGCCCAGGGCCATCATGCATACATAATGAACACACAGACACAGTTAGATAGATAGTGAAACTGGCTATGGGCACGTGCGCCCGGCCCCTTTTTATTACCAGGGTCACATGTCCAGTGACTCCTGTGCTGGATGCGTGTGCTGCGAGTGTATGCCAGCCCTCAGGGAATGGTTGGTGCTGGCAACAACCACAACAGTGATCATCGGATCACACACAGAGATTCAATCATAAAGGGTCCATGACTTGTGGCGCACTAATGTAGGAGCACCAGATCTTAAATCACACACAAAAGATTGCATCGTAAAGGGTCCATGACTTGTGGTGCATGGAGGTAGGGGCACCAGAGATGAGTGCGCTCATGTGAAGAAATTGTTAATGTCCCTTCGGGATATTCCTGTTGCCTGAGGTGACATTGTTGCATCCGGTGTCTACAGCACAAAAGGGTCCATGAGTTGTGATGCACAGAGTTAGTGGCACCCGATGAGCTCAGCATGTGTGTAGCCAGTGATGATGCGTCGTCCAGGGGGGCCACGCTGGATGCAATGTCTGTTGAATGCTGGACTCTGCAATTAATAATTGAAGACTCAATTTCAATTGTAAGCCCTGCCAGAGGCAGTGGTCAGCAAGGGTACACAGCTACATGGCTTTGACTTGAGCTGCACAGAGTTAGTGGCGACTGAAGCACTCAGCTTGTGCGCAGGCAGCGACTCTGCAATTAATGAAACAAGACTGAATTTGAATTGTGAGCCCTGCTGACCGCAGTGTAGGCATTTGGAAAAAGATTAAATAAATATGGAATACATTGTCGAAATATTCGATCTTCTAAGTACAATCTTGTACAAATATCTGATGCTGGAATATGTACTGGTCGTTTGTCATATCGTCCACCTTTTCCAGTGGGGAATATCTGTGGAAAACAACAAGCTTCCAAAGTCCGCTGTTGTCAATCAAATGACATAAGTTCTGAAAAAACAATAGTCACACCGTGAGCTATTGATATCAAGTACTGCAACAATTATACAATTACACAATGTATTCACCATATTGAATTATGTACTGCCGCTGGTTTTTGGTGAGGTTAAATATTTCAAAATTCGGGGCTCCATGACTCCAATTGCCAGTGTTTTATTAGGATAAGGAGTCGGTTCAAAAACTAAGCTAAACCAGTCAGCGTGAAGGGACCTCCGATTATGGTTAGAGGTATCTATCAGGGGGAGGAGTTCTAAACTGGCGGCGCGAAGACCGCCGGTAAAGGCAACGTCAGATGGTGGCGTCTGCCTGCTACTCCGTACCCGCATAGATGGCAATAAAGGGGGAAAAAACTAGCAACATGTCCGATGAAATGGAGGAATTAGATCGGCTCACCTGATACTCACGGCGTGTCCGATGCAAAGGCAACGCTCAGTTGGCGGTGTCTATTAGTCACGTATTACGGACCTCACGCATAGTGCGTCAGATATAGGAAGGGAGAAAAGACTACCGTAATAGCCGTGCGGCTGCGGTGTCTTCGTCAGTAAAAGTACCGGCTCCAACAATTATTGTTGTTTCATGCTCAGTTATTATTTGGATGTTGGCCGCAGAGTTAGTAAGGTGCCTGTAATTGATGGAGCATATTACCTACAATGGAAACAAACCTATTAAATTGCGGTATAATCAAACACATGTGCCTATAATTAATGGAGCATATTACCTACAATGGAAACAAACCTATTAAATTGCGGTATAATCAAACACATGTATATGTAATCCAAGGGTTTTCATATAAGACATTGCCACATTGGTGATTACATACAAAACATAATATGCACATTTAAATACAAAATACACTATATAGCTAACATGAAAAAGCCAATAGTTCATGTCAATCATAGTCATATAGATGTACCATTGTTGGAAGCAATGCATATTCACAGATCAAAAGGGGGAAGGGGGGGGGCCCTTCCGTTGTCGGTACAAAGAGTAATCTACCATTACCCCCACTGGAGTTTCCTGAATACGACCCTGCTGGTCCAAAACTCGGACAATACGATTTGCAACTCTTTTCTGTTGTAATCTTTTGGCAAGAATTGTGCCAGAATTTTGACCAAATTTATACATCAGTGTGCAAAATTGCATGTGTTTAGCTTGTAGATTTTTTTATGGCGACCACCCTCTGACTCTGATCGATCTCCCGGCTGGGCTGAATATTAGTTGTTAATTCCAGTTCTGCCACCCGTAGCTCCTCAAAACGGCTTTTGATCTGCACCTGCATGCTCTTCCAATGATAAGCTACAAAGCTTTTTGTCTCGCCCTGTAATGCAGCTTTAAATGTGTCCCAGACAATACAGTCTGAGGCAGTTCCCCGATATGATTTCTCTCGAATACCCAGGATCTAGGGAGTTTAATAGAGCGCTCCCAAGGACATTCCAACACTAATGTATTATGATCTGATAGAGTCCTTGGCAGAATGACAATGGTGGCCACCCCTAAATACTGATCAGAACCAAAAAAATAATCTAAACGGACCACTTTGTTATGAGGGGCAGAGTAATATGTATAGCCATCTTTGTCTAGATTATGACAGTGCCAGGCGTCAATCAGACCATGCTCTAAGATTACAGTCTGGAGGGCCTTAAAAACCTGAGATTTACGGCCATAGTAATTTTGATCATTTTCTAAATAAATTGACTTGGCAAATTAATATTAAAATTCCCGCAGAAAAACATTGGGTGTTGCCATGCTGCTAATTCAATATTTAGATATCTAAAAACTTCCGGGTCGTCTAAATTGGACACATAGATTGAGCACACAGATAATCAATTAATCAATCAATCAATCAATCAATCTATTTGTATAGCGCTTTTTTACCCGGGGGGGGGCTCAAGGCGCTGAGGGAGGCGGTGGAAGCTTCGCTACTGTTTGAAGAGCCAGGTCTTGAGGAGTCTTCTGAAGGCGAGTAGGTGTTCGGTCTGCCGTAGGTGGGTAGGAAGGGTGTTGCAGGCCTTGGCGGCGACGTAGGAGAAGGATCTGCCGCCTGAAGTTGTTCAATGGATGTGGGGGACGGCGGTGAGAGCGAGGCTGGCGGAGCGGAGCTGGCAGCGAGGGGTGTGGAACCTGAGTCTGCTGTTCAGGTAGGCTGGTCCGGCGTTGTGGAGTGCTTTGTGTGAGTGGGTGAGGAGTTTGAAGGTGATCCTCTTGTCGACAGGGAGCCAGTGTAACTTTCTCAGGTGGGGGGTGATGTGGCTGCGGCGGGGGACATTGATGTTCAGTCGGGCGGAGGCATTTTGGATGCGCTGTAGTCGTCGTAGGTGTTTGGCTGGGATTCCGGCGTAGAGTGCGTTGCCATAGTCCAGCCTGCTGCTGAGGAGGGCCTGTGTCACCGTCCTTCTTGTTTCGGTCGGGATCCACTTGTAGATCCTGCGGAGCATGCAGAGGGTGTTGTAGCAGGAGGAAGAGACGGCGTTGACCTGTTTGGACTGGGAGAGGGAGGATTCGAGGATGAATCCAAGATTGCGTGCGTGGTCGGTGGGTGTCGGTGCTGTCCCCAGAGTGGTTGGCCAGCAGGAATCATCCAAGGCTGAGGGATTGGTTCTGAGGATGAGGACCTCCGTCTTGTCCGAGTTCAGTTTCAGAGGGCTGCTCCTCATCCAGTCGGTGATGGTCTTCATTCCGTTATGGATGTGGGTTTTGGTGGTACATGGGTCCTTGGTGAGGGAGAGGATGAGCTGAGTGTTGTCAACGTTGGAGATGATGTTAAGGTTGTGGTGGCGGGCCACTTGTACGAGGGGGGCCATGTAGATGTTGAACAGCGTCGGGCTGAGGGAGGAGCCCTGGGGGACGCCGCAGATGATGTTGGTGGCTTCGGAAAGGTGGGAGGCGGATGCTCTGGGATCTGTTGGAGAGGAAGGATGTGGTCCAGTTGAAGGCCTTCTCTTGGATACCGGCTTCTTGGAGGCGTGTTTTTAGAGTGCGATGGCAGACCGTGTCGAAGGCGGCCGAGAGGTCCATGAGGATGAGGGCAGATGTTTTGCCATTGTCTAATTTGGGCCTGATGTCGTCTGTGGCAGTGATGAGGGCTGTCTCGGTGCTGTGGTTTCGTCTGAAACCGGATTGGGACGGGTCCAGGATGTTGTTGTCTTTGAGGTGGATGGTCAGTTGCATGGTGACAATTTTCTCGATGACCTTCGCCGGGAACGGGAGCAGGGAGATGGGCCGGAAGTTCTTGAGGTCCTTGGGGTCCGCCATCGGGCTTTTTGAGGAGGGCGTTGATTTTGGCATGCTTCCAGCTTTCCGGGAATGTCGCTGTTTCGAAGGAGATGTTGATGATCTCCCGTAGTTGGGGTGCGATGGCTGCGTCTGCCTTGTTAAATATGTGGTGTAGGCACGGGTCAGTCGGTGATCCTGAGTGGATGGAGTTCATGACCTTGTGTGTCTCGACGTCTCTGACATTGGACCAGGAGGTCAGGCGGTTGGTGCTGTTGGTGTTCGGGAGAGGGGTGGAGTCTGGCGTGGTCGGGTCGGTCGTGGTGTTGAAGCTTTTGTGGATGTCGGCAATCTTGCCGTGTAAGAAGATGGCCAGTGAGTCGCACAGTTCCTGTGAGGGCGGGATGTCGTTGGTGTTGGCGCTGGGGTTGGAGAGTTCTTTTGGAATGCGGATGAGCTCTTTGATGTCATGTGCGTTGTTATCCAGGCGGTCTTTGAAGGAGGATCTCTTAGCTGATCTGATGAGGTGGTGGTGTCTGCGGGTGGCGTCCTTGAGGGCTGCGTGGTTGTCCGGTGTGCGTTCGTGGAGCCATTTCTTCTCCAGTTTCCGGCATGCACGCTTGGAGGCCAGGAGCTCGTCGGTGAACCAGGTGGCTCTCTTGCTGCCGTGGTTGTTGGAGGGTTTCTTCAGTGGGGCGAGGGTGTTGGCACAGTCGTTGATACACTGCCTGAGGTTGCAGGCTGTGGCATCTGGGTTGGTGGGGTTGGTGGGTAGGTTCCTGGAGAGGGTGGTGATCAGCTGATCTTTGGTGACTTTGCTCCAGCAGCGGCGAGGCAGCTGTTGGGTGCGATGGTGCGTGGTTGGTTTTTTGAAGGTGAAGTGAATGTAGCTGTGGTCGGTCCAGTGGGGTTCGGTTGTGTGGTCGAAGGTGATGTGGGTGCTTGTGGAGAAGATGGCATCCAGCGTGTGGCTGGCTGCGTGGGTGGGTGCGGTGACGAGTTGTCTGCGGGCCGAGGTTGGTGAGGTTGTCGATCAGCGTGGAGGAGTTGGCGTCGTTATCGTTCTCGAGGTGGAAGTTCAGGTCCCCGCGGAGGATGTAGTCCATGGAGGCGAGTGTGTGGGTACTGGCGAGGTCGGCGATGGAGTCGCTGAAGCGGGCCCGGGGTCCGGGGGTTCTGTAGATGAGCGTTCCTCTGAGGGTGATGTTCGGTCGGTGTGGATCCGGAAGTGCAGGTGTTCAGCGGTGTTGAGGGAGTCATCTGCGTGGGTGGTGACCTTGAGGGTGGACTTGTGGACGATGGCTATTCCTCCTCCGATGCCATTGGCGCGGTCCCTGCGGGTGATCTTGTATCCATCTGGGATGGCTATGGCGATGTGTGGTGCAGAAGAGTCGTTCCACCACGTCTCAGTCAGGAAGGCTACGTCCGGGCCTGTGGTGTCCAGCAGGTCCCAGAGCTCGATTGCATGTTTGCATGCGGAGCGGGTGTTGAGGAGTATGGAGTGGAGGAGGTTGGGTCTGGTTCTTGGTGGTTTGATGGTTCTGTCGCAGGTGAATCTGCAGCTGCGGCAGGAGAAGTGTCCGTGGGTATGTTTCGGGGCGGCCTGGTTGCAGCGTTGGTCTCGGCCGGTGTTGAGAGCGTGGAGGGAGTTGGCGTCATAGCTCAGTCTGGGTCGGGTCCGGTAGGGGGCGCAGGGGCCAGGGGTTCTGGCGCTGGGTGCGGTCCACGGACGGGCTTGCCTTAGGCGTGCCAGCGGCGCCCCCACTGAGCGCAGCTGCATAGCGGCTTCCAGATGAGGGAATGTGGGAGGGAGGAGCAGCTGGGAGGCGGCAGCAGGCGGCGAATGGGATTGCAGGTGGGCGGGGCCGCAGGGACGCAGCAGCGGGAAAAATGGGCGGGGCCACGGGAGAACAAGGCACAGGAAGGAAAAACAAGTTTAGGCAAGAAAACAAGTACAGGCACAGAGGAATAAAAAGAAGTCTGGGCAAGAGAGCAAGTTAGGCACAGGGGAATAAAAACAATTCTGGGCAAGAAAGCAAGTACAGGCACAGGGGAATAAAAACAAGTCTGGGCAAGAAAGTAAGTTAGGCACAGGGGAAAAATACAAGATTAGGCAAAAACAATGCAGGCAGAGCCGTGCAGCAGCGTGGGGAGTGACCTGCCTGCAAGCAGGGTCATAGGTCGCTCCTCAGCAATCGCCCACCCGCCCGCCTTATCCTCTTTAACTTTCTTACAGCAGCCTGTTCCTTTCTTCAGCAGAATAGCCACACTTCTGATCATAGATGTCTGTCGGGAACAGGCTATAAGATCATAGCCAGGCAGTTTTAGAGATTCGCTCTTCCCCCATGGTATGTGGGTCTCTTGCAGACATAATATGTCAACCAGCATTATTTGAACAATCTTAGAGAGCAGCACCCACTTTTCCCCATCATTCAGCCCACAGACGTCACATGAGCTAAGTCGCAATCTATTCTGCCCCATTCACTAAAGAAATTAGATCCTGCTCTCCACTGATATAAGACATATTTTTAATAATCATCATCCAGAAAATGACAAAGAAAGATCTTTTTCCTCCCCAGCCAACACCGGTTCCACGACTAGGACTCAAAACCAAAAAAAAATCACCCAGCACATGCAGCAAACCCCCACCCCACCCCCACACCTTCACCCTGAACCTACCCCGAGCCCCTCCTACCCAACCAAACCCATGCCCCTCACTCCCCTTGTGTGTCAACAGGACCGAAGTCCATGCAATGGTTTAGGTTGGTACCCCCCCACTCTCCCCTGGATCCTACCCCCCTTCTAACAACAACATCTGAGGGCCCGCACTGATCACCAAACAAGAAAATACTGCATGTGAAAGAAAGATGAGAGATCAGATCTGCCCTTAGTATAATACTTCATCATCAATGAATACCCCGACCCTAATGCATAACAAAAACAGATTGTTAACTAAATAGAGTCCAAGAACTGCTTCGCCTGAACCTCAGAGACAAAATACTTAGTTTACCCCTGATAGATTACTTTCAGCTTAGAGGGGAGGAGCAGGAAAGTCTGCGCCCTTTGGCCTGGAACGGAGCGATTAGCTGGCAGAGCTGCCACCTCCGCTCAACAGTCACTGGACAAAAGTCTGGTCTGACAAAAAATTTGCAGCCCTTCCCTGCCCTCCTCCTATCTGGTCTGGCAAGATTGTACATTTTCTCCCTGGCCAAAAAGTTATTTAAGCAAATAAGGATTGCTCGTGGCTTATCTCCAGAAGTTGAACTTCCAACTACCAGTCCCATTGCGTGACCTCTGGGAAGGCTTCAGTAAATAGTTCCACAACAAACTGCCTTGACCTTCCTTGCCTTTATCAATTCCTAAAATCCTTAAGTCGTTCCTTCTAGCCCTATTTTCTAGGTCGGTCAACTTCCATAGCATATCCTCCCGCTGATCTTTAATTACATCCGCGGGACCCTTCTAATTAGCCATCGCATCTTCCAGAGTAGAGATGCGCTCTTCAGCTTCGACAATCCTGGCAGCAAAATCAGAGCAGGTTTTCACAACTCTACGGATTGAATTTTACATCCTACGACAGGCTCCCTGCGAATAGGCGCTCTCCTTTTGTGTCTCCTCATGGTGGGCAATGATAGTTTGATAAATGATGGATAGAGTCATTTCCCCTTGAGGCTCTGGTGGGGCACCCGTACTGTCCCCTGCGACAGTAATAGAGTCACCCGCATTGACTGAGCCAAACTGTGCTGATAGAGAGTAATCCCACAGTATTGATGGAAAAGACCCTGGGTCACTGCTCATTGTTACCGGCCCTTGAACTTTGAGCTTCGTAGGTTTGCGAACTGTGCTGGTGCCACCAAATGAAGCCTCTTCCTTCAACACCTCACTCAGATGCCAGTCACCCGATTCACTGTCATAATCCGACCATTCTGCGCCCTCATCCGCCATGACTCAGAATGATCCGACATAGAATAAAACTTGTCAGTTCCATCAGTTCCTTCGGATTCCTTTAGATCACCAATGGTTTCTGAGGCAGGAGCTAAAAAAACACTGTGAGATTTCACATTTGCACCCGTCACAAAGTGGAGAGGGGTTTGGACACTTGATTGGACTACAGGTCCCAGAATGCCCTGTTCTGAGGATGAAAGAATGGATTTAATTGTTCCTTGCTGGTAACAGAGAAACCTCGTCCCCATGACCAGCACAGCGCTATTAATCACAGTGGCCCCGGCCAGACTCAGGGTAATTACCGATGGGGCACAGTCACTTCTTTGGGTGAAGGGGTAATCGTTATGCTACTGACCTCATCGTAGCTGGAAACGGAGGTGGATGAAGAGCAAGCAAGCACTCCCTCCCCCACCTTTACAGCAAGAACTTTTTTCAGTTTCAGTGGGTTTGCCGATGTCTGCTTGCCGCCATCTAGGAGCACTTTTCCCTTCGAAGATTGGAGTCTGAATAGCTCGGGAGGGTCTGCTTGCCCTTCCCAGAGACCGACTGTGGTGTACCCGCAGATCCTGCAGCTGCCTCCGCACTCCCACTGACAGCGCACGTCTCTCTCCTGCCAGCGTTACCGGGACTGATGGTACGCGTGGTACCGTGGGTCTTCACAGTTGCAGGCACATTCTTGGAAGCTGTCTTCGGGGCCATGCCGGCAGAGGTCAAGGTGCAGTGCCCAAGGTATGACCACGTGAAAAAGCAGGAGCTTGAGGTGGACCCCAGCCAAACCCATAGCGTCTTGGGGGTCAGTTTCTCCTGGAGCTGACAAGTCTATTTAGCATATCAGTGAGGCGCGTAGGGTTGTACCAAGATAAAGATCAGGTCGTCATGCAGAGTTTATTTCCCTCAGGTTAGCAAGTATCGTCTCTGAGGTAGGGTCGGGCAGCAAAGATATGGGAGAGATTCACCAGAAGAGCCCTGACACCAACCTACTCAGCCGAACAAGCGGCCGCCATACTGTGTATATTTCAATAGAAGTTGTAGTTACTTGACTTCTGGATTCTGTAATTAAACAATCACCACTTGATCTGAGATGTGAGCCCTGCTGACCGCAGTGTAGGCCAGGGGTGGTGGTCATTAACGTCTCACAGCCACGTGCCGTTGGATTCGGAAGCACGGACTTGGTTGCACCTGATCGGAGGGGTACACAGAAATGATCACACACTTTAACTTCTGACATCCTCAGTCATAGAATCAAGACCCCATTTCACTGTTCGGACCTGCTCTACCACGGTGTACTGCACCGACTGGTGTCAACCAAGCACAATAATCATGTGCAGCAGTTAGTTACGGAAGCACAGAGTCTGATGCACCTCAACGAAGGAAGTTGTGTAAAACCAAGCAGCAGGGAATATCGGACATCGTCCATTGTGGGATCAAGATACCGTTCCAATGTTGGGACCTAGAGTAGGTTGCACCTGGTTGAAGGGAGTACCTTCATCTCCACTCTCAGATGCAGTTCTAACTTTGTCCATTGTGGGATCAAAACTCTGTTCCACTGTTGGGACCTACAGTTGGTTGCACCTGGTCAGAGGGGGTACACAGAAATTATCACAGACTTTAACTTCTGACATCCTCAATCAGAGGAGGGAGTTGTTTGAAAACCAACCATCAGGTAATATCGGACATCGTCCATTGTGGGATCAAGACACCGTTCTACTGTTGGGACCTAGAGTTGGTTGCACCTGGTCGAAGGGAGTACCTTCTTCTCCACTCTCAGATGCAGTTCTAACATCGTCCATTGCAGGATCAAGGCAACGTTCCACTGTTGGTACCTGTTGGTCTACTGTGTTAGTAGTATACAGAGCAATCCACACTGTTGGGCCTCAGACTGGGCGCTGTGTGCCTGTGTTGCGGAAGCCAGCATTGATCTCAGGAACCTTCCGACCTCGCAGACCTCGGCTTAGGAGCTTCTGCCCGCACGTGATGGGCCCTCTTTCACATAATAAGTAAGAGAAACGTGAACTGTGGGTCATATGTGTGTCACAGCAGCCATGACGGTTTCTGAGTACCAGCAGGCGGAGAGCATCATTCACACAGCCACCTTTGCTCACGGGGCCAACCTTGTGGCGGATGTCAGCTGCACAGACCTGGCAGACACGTTCCTGAACAATACCATACCCACAGAAACGTGCCTTTTATTCATACCCCTACACTAGCCTTGCGTATGCCGAGCCGCCCACTACGCTAAAGATTTAGGGGGGGAGTGGGCACGTACGCACTATGTTTTCTTACTCTTCCCTACTGACTGTTACATCATGGTTGCATCCACTGTCTACTTCACTCAATAGACCATCAGTGCATGTTCACATGTACATGTCTGTGCTCTGCATACTCAAGTCTGTCCGGCACATCCCGTCAACACTTTGCATTGTATACTTTTATTATCAAGAATTACTTGCCACCTTCACACATACTTTGCTCCCATCTCTCCCCACATTCTGCATTGTGTGGTAGAGGTGCCATGCCATGTTTGGTTTGTGTACATGGCTAGCCACGGTTCTCACAGTACATAGTGTTGTTGTGTCTCCTAGCTGTAAATGTTGTTTGTCATGTTGTATGTGATTATACAAGGTGGCACATTTATTCACGAGCAGTGGTTTGTCCCAATTACATATCGCTGTCTTAAAGAGGATACAGAACTTTTTCTCACAGGTGAAAAGTGAGACTATAATGACAGTCATTCATTACTATCCAAGAATGTCCAACTTCACAACTCTTCTAAGCTTACAGCCCCTAATCTTGCATGCTTTCTTAAAAGCACGCCAACTCCCACAATCAGACCAACATTCACACAGCTTTCTAAAGGCAGTTATCTGCTTCTCAATAACATGCACTCATACGGAATGTGAGCTGGCATACCGTATGTCCTTACTGTTTCAAACCAAGCAACTTCCTGGGGAAATGTCTATTCCCACTGACACAAAACAACTCCAAAACTTCGACTTGACCTTCAATACCTACTTTGAAAACAGATTTCATAAAACTAACCAAACTGAAAGGGCTTTTGTTCAGAACAGAAGTGTCCCTCACTTCTGCAACATCAATGTATCGACTGCAGATAGCACGAACTTCAAGTAAAATACAGTCCCTTTTAAATACGAACCTCCCATTACACTTTGTGAATTGTTACACAATTTTCAACACATCTCACACTCAAGGTCTGAAACACTTTTTTAACACGGTCTCCTGCGGCCTTCTCCCAGTCTTTCAAACTGTTTTTGGTATAATGCCAGACTTCATTTATTCGAACATGTATGGAATAACAGGAACAGTGCCCATAATTCTCGCTCTCTTTGCGGCCATCCTACTACTTTTTTTGCTTGTAAAAAATGGCTGCGCTCGCTGTTGTAACAACTATGTCCGACAGAATACGCCTCTAAGCGAAGCTACATCAATACTGTCAAAAATGGAAAAACATTTCACCTGCCTGCCTCTATCTATTATCGGAGCCAGCTACAACATGACATTTACTTACACATATGCAATCTGCGTGTAACCATCTTTTTATTGCATAACTTGCCCATTCGACTGGCGAATGGATCTATGCCTTGCCAGCATCCCAACAATCGCTCCCGATATCCAACAGGTAATATAGTATCTTGAAAGCCATGATCTTGATTGTTCAGGCAGTGGAGCAATGGCGGATGGAATGCAAAAAGGTATCGAGGCAAAATGGGATTTCTGCGCAGCCGCGAAAGATCTCCTGCAACGTGCGACCTTTGACAACATTGCAGATTGCCTGCCAATTCAAATTGCTGCTCCAATATTCGAGGAACATTACTGTCCTTTCGAGGATATGAATTTGATCACTTTGCTTTTCTCACACGATGGCAACAATGACCTCTTGGAACATTATGCATCCCAAGCCGTTTAAGAACTTCCAGACTGCAATATCCAAGACGTGTAAGAAAATCACGTTATTCTTGGATGGATTTTTTCCACCTTTTTTTACTTTTTCCATTATTTTTTTTTAATACACTTCAATCAAACTATTTTCATATAATAACTTTCTAAGTATGCACAGGCATTGAACTCAGTTTTCATTATTGCCCCTTACGTCTCCAGTATAACCAGGGATGGGTGATGTATGGCCTATGCAAATACGCTATTTACTTGCTAAATTAGCCTAAACCTGACATCCATTTTGAAACCATGTCTATTCTTTGTGCACACGTCTCTCTGCCTGCCTGTTATCCACGAAGCCCTTTCACACAAATGTACTCATCTTCAGCCTCTTCTCACGAGCTGGCGATCAATATCAAAAAACACGACTTTGTTTAGGAACTGGTTGGCACAGTGTGGTAATCGTATCCTACCAATATTTTCATTATAGAATTTAGTCATTCATGTCTAATAGCTATTGTTTATGTCACATGGAACTGTAACATGTAATGTGGAATTCTCTGATGCAGTAGCTTCGGTTTGAATACAACAGAAGTGGTTGGAGTTTGCCTCAGCTGGGTGCTTTAGCTCTTTGCACAAGAATATTTTTTGAAAGAGCTGAAGACAATAATGTATGGTTTGATGAGAAGGGTACCGAATGTGCTTTTCAGAAGCACAATTTTGTTTTCCTCCTCAAAGTTCCGATGTGGGTAGAACTATTATCAATTCTGACACGCACCAGATTGAATCTAATGACAAGAGATGACTGACTGTTCTAGTATTGATAATTTTGTGTTACAAAAAAAGGAGTACCAGGGTAACTAAGAAGTTTCATGATTACATTTTCGATTTGTTTTCCTAAAGGATACATGTGGTAATCATGTCCTACCTTTATTCTCATTATAGAATTTCAAGTCATTCAAGTGTAATAAGTATTGTTTATGTCACATGGAGATGTAACATGTAATGTGGAATTCACTGATGCAGGAGCTTACTTTAGAATACAGCATAAGCGGTTGAAGTGTGCCTCAGCTGAATGCCTTAGCTCTTGCACCAGTGGATCCATTTATGGCACTTAAATAAAGACACTTTTTATATAACTTTCAGACTCAATCGCTTTATTACACACAGCCACTTACTTAGACACACCTGATTTTACCATTTCTCTTCTTTGGCATTGCACATTCTGCATTATATTCTTCACGGTTATTTCATTATTCATGCCTGCTAAAACACTACATTTGAATCTTCAGAAAGTAGAGGTGAGTAGTTCGCTTCCTATTCCCTGTATAGTATAAACACATACTAATACTACTTACACAGGTACGCTACAGCGGCCAGTATCCTCAGCGCCCAAAGCACTTCACTTCACAGCAATCAGCTCACGGCTTAGGCTCGCGGTTTCATCCCCGAGTCTTCAGACCGGTACCACTGATTAGTTTGCTTCCCACTTCCGCTATAGTCTAAATGCATACTAACACCACCTGCACAGCTATCCTACAGCGGCCATTATGCTACAGGGCTCAGATCACATCAGTTTACAGCACTCAGCTCACGGTTTAAGCGCACGCTTTCATCCCCGAGGGTACCAGCACCTCACCTCAGCACCATCTCACTCTGGGCAAAACAGCACTTTCACATAGGTAGGGATAAATAATTCTGCACATCAGTTTACAGCACTCAGCTCACGGTTTAGGCACATGCTTTCATCCCGGGGTGTACCAGCACCTCACCTCAGCACCATCTCACTCTGGGCAAAACAGCACTTTCACACTGGTAAGGGTAAATACTTTGCTTCACACTTCCTGTATTGCACACCCTACATACCCCTCAGATGTTACAGTGCTCCTACCCTCCTCTTTCCTACTTTTTTGCCCTTTTTTACCCTTACTCCCAGACAAAGTCCCTTCTGCCTGCCAAATTTGGGGTAATTCCGTTCATCCATTCGACATGTAGCCTTGTCTAAAGTTTTCTATCGAAATTAACATGGAGAAAACACGTTTTGGGACCCCTTTTTTCTCAGCCCCCTCTTGACGAATCACCCTCAAACTTTCAACATAGGAGCTGATATGAACAAAGAATTTGTTTGGAACATTTCATGAAGATTCATTAAATGACGCCAAATTTATAAGCAAAATAAAAAATGTACTTCCTATGGAAGCTTGGTCCTAACTATAACTACCTACTGGTGACCGCCAGTAGGTAATATATACATATATATTACCTACTGGTGGTCGCCAGTAGGTAGTTATTGTTAGAACCTAGTTTCCATAGGAAAAGTGTTTTTTGATTTGCTAGTAACTTTGGCGTTGTTTGACGAATCTTCGACAACATTTTCCAAAATAAGTCTATCCAGGTCAGCTCCTATCCTGAAAGTTTGGGGGAGATTTGTCAGACGGGGCCTGAGAAAAAAAGAGGTCCCAAAATGTTTTGTTATGTGTTAATTTCCATAGGAAATTTTGAATCAGGCTACAGCCCGAGATGCTGAACAGAATTACTCCAAATTTGGTAAAAAGTTAGTGCTTGGTTCTGAAAGCGACCTTTTTTTAAATGGTGTATATCCGTTCAGCAGTTGCTGAGAAATAAAAAAATAAAAGTTTCAATATCTATGGCCGCATTGGTTTCATGAACCATCCAGACCACGAGCTTTATTCTAAGTGGCCGTCAACACTTGAAACCAAGAAGTGTTGGCAGTCATCTTGTTACTCTGTAGAACCGAGTCACAAGAAAACAGAGAATTAAGCAGGAACAACAAGAAAAGACCTGTTCAGGGGGTTCCACAAGGACCCCCAGGGCCAAAAAAAGCATTTTCTTTTTTAAAAGTTTGGCAGGATTAGTGCTGGGGTCGCGAATCCCGCCAAAAGCTCTGGCTCCTATGCTTCATTTAAATGAGCCCCCAGGTGAGCCAGGTCCCAGGGGTTTTGCCTCAAAAATAATAGCCCCCGCAGCTCTGGGAACTGCCACCTCCCCGGGGCTTATTTCAATGTATGCAGGGTGCACTACGGCACCCCGCAGCCCCAGGGGCACACAAATTGGAAATTGGGGGGTCCGTTATGAATCCCCAAGCACCGGAGACCACCACCTCCCCGGGGCTTTCTAATTGAAGGGAGGGGGGCCACACAGCCCCCTCCTGGCGCCTGTGACGGCCCTCTGGACCGCCACCCCCGAGGCCAGACTCTGCAGTGTCTTGGGGTGCACAGCTCCCCCCCTACCATAGCAAACTCTGCTTTAGATTTTGGAAGCGAGACAGGTTTCCTGCTCTCGCTTCCAAAATCCAAAGCAGGATTGCTTTTCCACATGGGGATCTGCACATCAGCAGCTCCCCCTGTGGAAAAACAATGTCGGCTCCAGCAGGAGGCGGGGAGCTGGCAGGACCATGGGGGAATTAGGGACCCCTCTACAATCTTCAAAATACAAGGTTGGTGGAGGGTCTAAGGGGAAAATTATTTAAAGACCAAAGAACAGACAAACCCCTTATTCACAGTATAACAATACAAAAGGACTGTCAATGGTCTGTACAACTAATGGGGGCAAAGAAAAATGTCACAGACTCTGTGTCTACCTATAAAGTGTGTACAACAAAAAGGAAATGAATCCCATCAGGCCACCCATATGGCAGAGCTTCATTATCTGGGATAGAACCAAAGATGGTCCGGTTAAGGAGCAACACACTTGTTGGAATTATGTGCTTCTCCAAACCCAAGGAACCACCAGTGATGGATCGTACCAAAAGTCAAATCAGTTTGGAATGGTGTGGGATGTTAAATTGCAGTGAGAAAAAGTGTGCAAAAAGAATAAAAAAGTGAGATGTAAAATTGGTTACCATGATTTAAGGAAAACTTTATTAGGGAAAATCATGGTGTCAAGATTAAAATGAGTGTGAGACAGTTTGACACAATAACTGTCTATTAAGGATGGTATTTTTGTTGTACACACTTTATAGGTAGACACAGAGTCCGTCACATAGTGTTAGCCCTCTACAATCCCCAAAGGAAAGGCCAGGCCCCGGGGGATGGGGTCCCCGGGGTCAGGAGTGGCCTGGGAGAGGGCCACGTGGCTCCCCTTCCCAATAAATTGAAAAATGAAAATAAACGAGGCAGAGCCCCACTGGAAGGAGTCCCCAGGGCTAACAGAGGCCTCAGGAGGGGTGCCTTGTGCCCCTCTCCTTTCTAAATAGTAAAAATATATATATATATTACCTACTGGCGATAGCCAGTAGGTATATATAGTTAGGATTAGCTACCATAGGAAATCCGCAGCATTCTATTGGGAATAACTTTGGTGCCGGTTTAGGAATTTGCGTGTAATTTTCCAAAATTTTGGCCAGCTCCGCTGCGCTCCTTCCTAGAAAGTTTCGGGGGGATTCGTGAAGTGGGGGCTGAGAAAAAAGGGGGGTCCCAAAACGTGTTTTTCCCAAGTTAATTTCCATAGGACGTTCTGACAAGTCTACAGCCCGAACCGCTGAACGGAATTACACCAACCTTGGCAAAATTGTAGGGACTGGTATGCAGAAGTGCCTTTTCTATATTTGGTAAAAATTGCTCCAGTAGTTTTTATGAAAATTAACTTCAAAAACACATATATATCTGGGCGGAACCTAACCACACATCTCATGGTGAAATCTGATTGGCTGTCAGCACTTCATCCAAGAAGTGTTGGCAGCCATCTTGGGACCAACATACATGATAGCACCTCATTAAAAACATTGTAGTTAATAGAGGGTTTTAGGACTTTACTTACATTATAAATCATTTGTTGATGGTACCATACTCATTTTAGGAATTGTGGTGTGTTCTAAGGTAATTTTACCATGTGAAAAAGCCTTCTGCTGGGATATCATGAATCATGTTTGAAAGAAAACTATTATCTCATGCTTTTCCCACAGTGGTTTGGAAGGGGATCTAAAAGCTAAACTGAAAGCACATTTTCTGTAAATTCACATTATCTTTCTCAGTCATGTGAGAATGAAGTCTGACATTCTCAGTAAAACATGTACATCCAACAAGGACAGAGACTGTCAGTTGATTCCTTTGTGTTCTATTGCAGCCTCCTAGAGTGTTCTAAAGAACAACTAGAGCGCTAACAGTCCTACTTATTACAAAGGTATGGCACACCTGAAGCCAACTTGATTGGAATAAAGTGGTAACTCATAAAACATTTAATTTAAAAAGGAACAACATGAGGGGGTATATGTTGCCATAGAAAGTATGATTAGTGCTGCAGAAAGAAAAATTAGGGCACATTTTGAGTGACTTCTCAAATCCTCTTCAATTTCATTAAAAAATTCTGACATGCAGTCTCCCAAGATGGCCACCAGAGACAAAAGAGCCCAAATGTAGCCCAAATATCACCAGATGTAGCCCAAGTATAGCCCAATGACAGAATGTCCCAGAGTGTTCTAAAGAACAACTAGAGTGCTAACAGTCCTACCTATTACAAAGGTATGGCACACTTGAAGCCATCTTGATTGGAATAAAGTGGTAACTCTTAAAACATGTAATTTAAAAAGGAACAAAATGAGTGGGTATCTTTTGCCATAGAAAGTATGATTAGTGCTGCAGAAAGAAAAATTAGGGCACATTTTGAGTGACTTCTCAAATCCTCTTCTATTTCTTTAAAAAATTCTGACATGCAGTCTCCAAAGATTGCCACCAGAGACAAAAGAGCCCAAATGTAGCACAAATATCACCCAGATGTAGCCCAAGTATAGCCCAATGACAGAATGTCCCAGAGTTTTGGAAAGAACAACTAGAGCGCTAACAGTCCTACTTATTACAAAGGTATGGCGCACCTGAAGCCATCTTGATTGGAATAAAGTGGTAACTCTTAAAACATTTAATTTAAAAAGGAACAAAATGAGGGGGTATATTTTGCCATAGAAAGTATGATTAGTGCTGCAGAAAGAAAAATTAGGGCACATTTTGAGTGACTTCTCAAATCCTCTTCAATTTCATTAAAACATTCTGACATGCAGTCTCCCAAGATGGCCACCAGAGACAAAAGAGCCCAAATGTAGCCCAAATATCACCCAGATGTAGCCCAAGTGTAGCCCAATGACAGAATGTCCCAGAGTATTCTAAAGAACAACTAGAGCGCTAACAGTCTTATTTATGACAAAAGTATGGCACACCAGAAGCCATCTTGATTGGAATGAAGTGGTAAGTCTGAAAACATTTAATTTAAAAAGGAACAAAATGAGGGGATTCATTTTGCCATAGAAAGTATGATTAGTGCTTCAAAAAGAAAAATTAGGGCACATTTTGAGTGACTTCTCAAATCCTCTTCTATTTCATTAAAATAATTCTGACATGCAGACTGAAACATGCACTTTGAATACCAGCAGCAGACTTCCCTGGTGAGCAGTAGCTTTACTACAGTGATCTAATGAGCAACTAGAGTGCTAACATTCAGAATTTATGGCAAATGTGTGACACATCTGAATGCCTTCTTGATGGAACCAAAGTAAACAAGCATTGAAAATGCAATAGATCTCGCCCTCGTTTAAGTTAAAGCAATTCTGTTTGTAATGAGGTGGCATTTTAGCTTTGCTTTTATTAGTGTTTTTAAAACTTTCATGTAAATAACATGCATATGTATGCATATATGTATATGTATGCATGCATTTATATTTGTATTTATATAGATATGCAGATTATATATGTTTGTATATGTATGTATATATATATATATATTTATACACATACATATATATATATATATATATATATATATATATGCATATGCATATATATGCATATATATGTGTATATGTGTGCGTGTAGAGAGAGGTAGAGGGGTAGAGGTGTAAAGGTAGAGAGGTAGAGGTAGAGAGGTAAAGACTAGTAGTGAGAGAAGTAGAGAGAGGTAGAGAGTAGAGAGTGAGTAATAGAGAGTAGAGAGTGAGTAGTAGAGAGTAGTAGAGAACAGTAGAGAGAGTAGCAGAGAGTGAGTAGTAGAGAGTAGTAGAGTGAATAGTAGAGTGAGGAGTAGAGAGTGAGTAGTAGAGAGTGAGTGGTAGAGAGTAGTGGAGAGTAAGTAGTAGAGTGAGTAGTAGAGAGCAGTAGAGAGTGAGTATTGGAGTGTAGTAAAGAGTGAGTAGTAGAGAGTAGTAGAGAGTGAGTAGTAGAGAGTAGTAGAGAGTGAGTAGTATAGTGAGTAGTAGAGTAGTAGAGAGAGAGCAGTAGAGAGTGAGTAGTAGAGAGTAATAGAGAGTGAGTAGTAAAGTGAGTAGTAGAGAGTGAGTAGTAGAGTAGTAGAGAGTGAGAAGTAGAGAGTGAGTAGTAGAGAGTAGTAGAGAGTGAGTAGTAAAGAGTGAGTAGTAAAAAGTGAGTAGTAAAGAGTGAGTAGTAGAGAGTGAGTAGTAGAGAGTAGAGAGTAGTAGAGAGTGAGTAGTAGGGAGTAGTAGATAGTGAGTAGTAGGGAGTGAGTGGTAGAGAGTAGTAGAGTAGTAGAGAATGAGTAGTAGAGAGTGAGTATTAGAGAGTAGTGGAGTAGTAGAGAGTAAGTAGTAGAGAATAGTGGAGAATATTCCAAAGTTTGGCACAGCACCAATTGCACAATAAGTCCAATCAAATCATATCACTTAGAGTCCTTATTGAAGCGCTGAATCTTGGTGTATATTCAAATGCTTTTATTTTCCTTAAGTTTATGTACCACAGCCAGCCGACACGTTTCATTCTTTACAACAGAACTTCTTCAGGGCGTTCTTACTTCCTTCAAGTTATGTCGGTATCCTGTTGTCATATAACTAGATATTTCTTCCAAATGTTAGATGAGACGTAAGTACATTCTTATTCAAAGTGACTATGTATCAATTTTACCCACACAATTCGGGCAGACTTGAGTAATTTATAGCATCCTCAAAGTCAGTCTTTCAAAACTTCCAAAGAATAGGACATGATAATCCAAATCCAAATGTTTCTCAAGAAAAGTAATTTCCAATTGTTCGGAATATCGGCG
This sequence comes from Lissotriton vulgaris, assembly GCF_964263255.1. Taxonomy (NCBI): domain Eukaryota; kingdom Metazoa; phylum Chordata; class Amphibia; order Caudata; family Salamandridae; genus Lissotriton; species Lissotriton vulgaris. Next base: position 34,835 of record NW_028241091.1, on the reverse strand, counting down.
TTTGGGCAGACATGACCCAGGGACCCCCAGTATGCAAGGGGAATTAGTCCCCCCTCTGCAAATGCGCCAGTGGCCTGCGTTCCAGAGAGATGTAAAAAGGGGCATTGCCTCATTACACCTCTGTGCAATGCAGCCCCCTGGCGCATACTGGAGGTTCCAGGTGGGCTAGTTGGCCCCCAGGGACCCCTAGTATGCAAGGGGAATTAGTTCCCCCTCTTCAAACATGCACGGGGCTGTGTTGCACAGAGGTGTAAAAAATGGCGTGGCCTCATTACACCTCTCTGCATTGCAGCCCCCTGGCGCATACTGGAGGCTCCTGGTGGGCTAGTTGGCCCCCAGGGTCCCCCAGTATGTAAGGGGAATTAATTCCCCCTCTGCAAACGCGGCAGGGGGCTGCGTTGCAGAGAGGTGTAACAAGGGGCATAGCCTCATTACACCTCTGCAATGCAGCCCCCTGGCGCATACTGGAGGTTCCAGGTGGGCTAGTTGGCCCCCAGGGGCCCTCAGTATGCAAGGGGAATTAGTTCCCCCTCTTCAAACATGCACGGGAGCTGCGTTGCAGAGAGGTGTAAAAAGGGGCGTCGCTTCATTACACCTCTCTGCAATGCAGTCACCTGGCGCATACTGGAGATTCCTGGTGGGCTTTCAGGTCTTATATAGTTAGGAATTAGCATTAAAAAACCTTTGAAATTCACTGAACAAAACATAGGTTTCAGGCCTTATATAGTTAGGAATTAGCATCTAAAAAACCTTGCAAATTCACTGAAAAAACCATAGGTTTCAGGCCTTATATAGTTAGAAATTAGCATTTAAAAAACCTTTAAAATTCACTCAAAAAACTATTAGTTTTAGGGGTGTTATAGTTAGCTGGACATTTCACTCATACAAAACCATTGAAATTGCTCCTATATAGTTAGTTGTACTAACTATATTTCGCGCACCCGCAATCCAACTGCTGATGATGTCACATATTATATCATTCATGACATGGTCAGTGACATCACTGATGACATCTCAAATGACATCACTGATGACATCGGACTTCCGTGACCCGCCGCCATAACCTCCTGGGTGCTGAGAAGCTGCTGTCAATCAGCGGGCCAAGACTGCTTAGAGAGACGCCGTCACTGGACTTGCGTCTCCAGGCTCACTACCTGGTTGCTTGGTGGCTAAAAGTAGGGGACATGAGGTCGGTGAACTTGTGAATCTTGCTGTGATTTTCCACTACGCTGCACCAGATCATTAACATGCAGGATTATGGGACTGGTAGTCCTTGCTATGAAGCACTCGAGGAGCAAGCATGATTAATCTGCTGCAGGTGAGCCCCCTACCACTGGGGAAGGAGGAACTTTTAAAAAGAAATGCTGTCGGAGGTCACGTTCTGGGATTTTGGTATTTGAAGAAGGCTGTTTTCCGAAACCGGTCATGCCTGTCCTTGAATAAAACGACCTGTGAAACCACGCTGTGTCCTTTGTCTCTACTCAAAAGGGAGGAGAGTCTGGAGTGATATATATATATATATATATATATATATATATATATATATATATATATATATATATATATATATATATATATATATATATATATATATATATATATATATATATATATATATATATATATATATATATATATATACTGAAAAAACCATAGGTTATAGACCATATATAGTTAGGAATTAGCATTTACAAAACCTTTAAAATTCACTGAAAAAACCATAGGTTATAGACCATATATAGTTAGGAATTAGCATTTATAAAACCTTGAAAATTCACTGAAAAAAACATAGGTTATAGACCATATATAGTTAGGAATTAGCATTTACAAAACCTTGAAAATTCACTGAAAAAACCATAGGTTATAGACCATATATAGTTAGGAATTCGCATTTACAAAACCTTATTTTACTCACACAAAACCATTGAAATTCCATATATAGTTAGTTGCACTAACTATATATCGCGCACCCGCAATCCACTGCTGATGATGTCCCATATTACATCATTCATGACATGGTCAGTGACATCAATGATGACATCACTGAGGAACCAATGTTTTTTTCAGTGAATTTCAATGGTTTTTTAATAGCAAATATGAAAAGCTTTTTTGTGGAAAATGACTAAAATTAGGTATACATGAGCGGCGTTCATCTATGTTCACCACAGCCACTGTTGAAAGTATAGTGAAAGTCGCGAAACAGTGGCCAAGCCATCTAGTCCGTTTTAGGCCCCATCATGCACGTAAGTAACAGCCATTTTGTGTGTCATGGCCTCTCTGCCCACTGCCAATAGCCTATGATTGTTCGGAATTTGTTCTCTTTGGGTGATTCTCTATTAACAAATAAGCACAGAGTGGCAATACTCTGTTTAGTTTTTGCAGATAGAGAAGGATAGGTACTGCAGACTTTTGTCCCCTTTGTAACCCGTCATGCCTATCTCAATGTGAATGTGTTGTGCACCCCACGCAAAGAAAACAACATTTTTTTTTTATTTGCCCCGCGGGGCCCTTTTAAAGACATTCTTCAGTCTAATTACGTTGGCCTCTATTGTATGTATTTTTTTTCTTATTTTTTTTTCTTTCGCTCCCGGTCGGCGAACCAGGTAGCTTAGCGTTACCTCAATTTGGTGCAGCGACTCCGTGACATAGCTCCATCCACTGGGCTCACAGGTATGCTGATAACAGAAATTTACACAACCTCAATTTACAAAATGTGGAAACCAAATGGATTGAGCAAAGAGGATTAAGATGTCACCAATTGATACCATTGGTGAAAACCTTTTTGCATTTGCCAAACCCTGACCTCATAATAGTGCACTGTGGAGGAAATGATTTGGGCACTTTGACTGGGGTAGGTCTGGAAATGCTCTTAAAGGACACCTTTGAGCAATTGATGGCACTTTTTCCTCAAACTGCCTTGGTATATTCCAATATATGCCAAAGACAAAAATGGAGGTGGTCCAATCAATTTTGTCCACAAATTGAGAAATCGAGGAAGCATGTAAATAAGTCTGTTTCAGCTTACATGAGAGACCATGGAATGGGCTGCATCTACAACAATAACTTGCGTTACTACATGCAAGATATCTACAGAGGAGATGGCGTGCACTTCTCAGATGAGGGGAACAGAGTTTTCATACAAATATTAAGACTGTGTATTGGTACCTACTTATAAGTACCTAGAACTTACACAGAACCCAAAAGCTCTTTTCAGAGCTACCTTAACTATAATTACTCTTTAAAAATTTCGAATGTACCTTTTTTCACTAATTTTCACTTATGTTCGCTTCCCGGTTCGCTACCCGGTTCGCGTACCGGCAGCTAACCGCGCGAAAATTTTTAAAAAAAGTTTCTTTTTTCTCGCACATATGGGACTCCTCAGCCACCCTCAGAAAACCTAGGGGGTCAGGATACGTCTACCGTGCCCCCTTCTACCCATTCTGAACATAGTTTACCCTCCATCTTGTATCTCAATTCTACCGAAACACAAAATGGAGGACTCCCGTAACGCTGCAGGTTAGCGTACCGGGACACGCACTGAGAAGGGCTCGCTTAAAAAAGGTGGAAAAGTAATTTACAGAAAAACCACTGGAGACACTTTCACCAAATATACATTAGCTCATACTACATACTAATCCCTACCATTTTCACAAATTTGGTTGGAATTCCGTTTAGCCATTTAGCATGTAGACCTCTCTAAATTCCCTGAGGTAAATTACTTCACAAAACACATCTGAAGTGTTGGAATTGACAACCAATTAAAATGTTACTTTCATTTTCTACTTTTTTTACCTGACATTTGATTGATTATGTACCTGAATATATATAAAGAAAGAGAGAAAAACACAGCCATTTTGACTACTACTTCCTGAAGTACATTGCAAGAACATTTTCACTGACAACTTAAACTTGTTTTTAAAAGGTAAGATGCTATTTTATAAATTTGACCGGAGAACTATGTTATACAATTTAAATTAATTTGGAAAACATTTTCAGATAGTTATATACTATCCCTCTGTAAGAGTTAGACATTGAGAAAGGCTTGTTTATTATAATTATGGATTGATTTACGTTTCTGTGTTAAAATTATGAATTTACTTGGGCTTTTTCGCAGGCACTTTTTAATAGTACTACTATGCCTGAAACCATACAGTGCCCATAGATAACTTCTCTGTTATAAACTCACAAGTACCTGTCTGAACTTAAACCCAACATTGCCCTATCTCTACTGATATATTTATTTTTTATGCAAATGTCAGCACAAAAATGGAAGGAGAACAGAACGTTTCCTTTGAAATTGCCCTAGAGATGAACAAAGAGGAAATCATTGAACGCATTGACTTGAAATTCATGGACGAATCACGAGACCAAGAACTTCTACAATGTGTAGAATCTGTGGATTTGTTACTTCATTATGAGGACGATAAAACGTGGGAAGTTATGTTCACTCAACAAGAGGACATTTCGGACAGTCAAATGTTAGACAGTCTATTAAATTTTGAAAAAGAATCAGAAAAATAAATTTATATTTAATAATCAAAAATTTGTTCGAGTCTTTAATCATTTTTATATGTAATTCATAAACTAGTACCAAATTGATTATAATGTAAAGTCAGACTTATAGTATACTGTGCAACTTTTTTATGTTACACAATAATTTTGCTCATAGTTACTTCCTTTCTCCAACTATATTATCTCCAATGTGTATTTAACATCTCTTTATCATCTCCTGCCTCCATATTGTTTCTACTTTCCTGACACACTATGGTATGAATTCCATATTCCACAATAACTTCTGAAACAACATGCAAGATATCTACAAAGGAGACGGTGTATATTAAATTTTAGACTCTGCATTGGTACCTACATGTTGGTACTTAAATAAAAAAAAACAAAAAAAAACAACAAAACGAACAATCATTCATTCAATTAGTCTTTATTTCGAATAAAAAAATTCATAAAAGACAACAGTATCTTAAAAAAGCATTTTCAGTATACAGCATTGTACATTGGATCCCCCAGTACATAAAAAATAGTGTACAACAATACGTAAACATTAAAAATAATAAAAGAAGCGATTTACAGTTTCTTTACACGGATAAGCCACAGCCAACCCAAAAATTTTGCAACACAAATCACTGATTTAGCAGTGCGCACATCTCTTAATTTAAGCAGGGCTGCGTGGCTACCCCCACAGTTGAGAGTTTTACAGATTGGTTTCAACCATTTTAGTCTGGGCGATCGATAAGCAGGACATGCAAAAAATACGTGGCCCAGACTTTCTACCTGATCAGGACAAAAGGGGCATTTGTCGCTTGAGTTATTTGCCCACTTTGCAGTAAAGGACTTGATCGGTAGGGTTCCCACCCGAAACTGATGGTACAGTTTACGATCAAGTGATTTGCATATCAAGTCCCAATAAGGTTCAAGAAATGGGGTTATCTTGTGCATTAGGAACTGTCCCGTTAGGTTATTAACAGAAGAGAGGGAAACCAGTACAGATTTTTTAACAGCCCAATAAAGCTCTTTGAATTCCGCTTTCGATGGGAAGCTTGAACATTCGGGGTGTAGCCATAGCTCTGGGAGGCCCATGGAATACAGTATTTGCTTAACCTCCCGTAGCCATGGAATTTTCTGGGCACCCCACAATGCTCTGACCTCTCCTAATTCTTGGGCAAATAAGCTAAGTTCTTGGGTCGTCCAAAGGCGACGCCAAAGAGCTACAAGACGGTACTGTGCCATCTCATCCAGCGGTTTACAACCTAGATCTAAAAGCAAAGGTGTGATGGGGAAAGATTGTGGAAGTCCCACTAGGTTTCGGAGGAACTTATTCTGAGCACTAGTAAGGGCCGACAAACCTTTGTATCCCCAGATATCCGCACCATACAGGGTAGCCGCATTCACCTTAGCCTCGTATATTTTTAACGCAGGTGTAATGCGTTTTGTCATGGTTTTTTTCTGTTCCTTTACCAGACAGCCTGTAAGGCGAACAAACTTGAGGGTTAACACTTCCAGCTGGGGTTTCCATGTAAGTTGATGGTCCAAAGTCACGCCCAGGTATGACATGACTTTAACCTGTTCTATTGGAACGCCCTCTAAAGAAAATGAGCTGGTGATAGGCTTGTTTTTATTAAAAATCATAAATTTGGTTTTGTCAGCATTGATTTGGAGGTCATTTAATGTACAAAACTCAGCAAATCTATTTAAGGCAGCCTGTAGGCCGCTACGGGTCCTTGAAAGGAGCAGGGTGTTGTCGGCAAATATTAACATGGGATACTTTGAACCCCCCAGGGTAGGTGCATCCGTATGAGTGTTATTATAAAATGCGACCACCCGGTTGATAAACAGGAGGAACAGGGTAGGGGCCAACACGCAACCCTGCCGGACGCCACGTTCGACAGGGAAGCTAGCAGTCACCTGGCCCTGTTTACCCCATCTTACGCGTGCAAAGTTATCCTCATGAAGGCGCCTAACCAAGTCTAATAGTTCTGGAGGAAATTCCATGTCTCTCAGGGCATCCCAGAGTTTTGCCCTGGGAACCAGGTCAAACGCCGACCGAAGGTCGACAAAAGCAGCGTAGATGACACCACCTCCCAAAAGAACCACCTTCCAGTACATCATGGTAAGCCGAAACACCTGGTCAAGGGTACTGGTACCTGATCTAAACCCTGCCTGCATGGGGGAGAGTATGTTGTTCTGTTCAATCCACCCCTGTATTCTAGCTAGGGCCATTCGTGATACCACTTTCTGGATGGTATCGATCAGGCTGATGGGGCGATAGTTTTTCTGTAAGGATCGATCCCCTTTCTTGTAGACCGGGATTATCTCGGCCCCTTTCCAGGACTGCGGTATCCTTTCCCCGGCTGCAATGGAATTTGCTAAGATTGTGATATAAGGGACCCGCGAATCCAAGTTCAATTTAAAAAGATCAGCTGGTACGGCATCAATGCCTGGAGCTTTCCCAGACTGAATAGAACCTAGTGCATGTTCGGTGTCTGAAATGCTAAAAGTAAGTCTGTCCCCCTGCGGAGCTTAGTCGGTCCCTGTTAGAGGCCCTTCAGCCAACTGGGGGGCATTCTGATTAGTGAATTGGGCAGAAAAGAATTCCACCAAATCTGCTGCTGAAACATGGTTTTCAGGGGATAATGGATCTAAACCCCTGCCCCGCCTGACTATCTCCCAAAATTTATTTTGGTTGGAAGACTCACATGCCTGAAGAAGATCAAGCCAATATGAGTCTTCCCAATCCCTTTTAGCTTCCAAGATAGTGCGTTTGTAAACCTGTCTCGCTGCCCTAATATTTGTGGTGTTTCTAGATTTGACCGCAGCAATAAGGATGCCATGGGCTTCTCTACAATTTTTGTTGTACCAGCCTTTAGGTTGCTTAGCCTTCTGTTTCCGGCTTGGTCTAGTGAGAAGTTCCTTAATTGCCGCGAAACATGCCTCATGAAGGCCGACATTATTAATCTTAGGCATGTCATCGGGAGATGGTGCCATCATCTTATCTTTGGTATGTAGGACCAATTCTTCTATCTGTCTGACAAGCTCTGGGTCGGCTATCACCCTGGACCATTTGACCCGTCTTCTGTTATCACACAAGACGAGGTCAGATGTGATACAGTCTGATTCCGCCTGCATTGGCCCTAGCCCTGGGACCTTGAGTACAAGTGAGAGAGGATTGTGATCACTCTCCGGCCTTGTGTCTATAGTCATGTCAGTTACAGATGCCCAAGATTCAATGTTGATTAATATATAGTCAATACGGCTTGTGCAGGACCCATTGTGAAAGGTTGCCTTCCCCTCCTTATCAGATGGGCTGCGGCCATTCACTGCACGGAGCCCCCATTCCAGGCAGAGCCCAAGCCAATTAAAAGCAGCCTCAGTTCCCCTGACACCCTTAGTGATTGCTAGCGGGGGAATGTTCCATGTGAAATCTTCTTCTAAGCCAACATCCTCAGCAAGGTTCAGGATAGGCTCGAATGAGCAATTCAAGTCACCAGCCACTATAGTGAGCTGGTCGCTTTTGTGCTCGTTTAGGAAGGCTTCCAAATCATTAAGGATCGGTTGTTTCTTACCGCCCTGGCATCCTCTGGCATAGATATTAATAAGGATTATATCTTTGCAGTTCTCCTTACTTAAGGATATGCAAAGAAGATCAGGATTCGTCCCCACTATTTCTCTTGTGTTAAATCCCAAACTATTTTTTATCCATATGGTGAGACTACCCGAGGCCCTGCCCTTCATGCCCTGTTTTGCCGGTTTATAGAAGTTTAAATAGCCTAGTCTAAACAGTGGGGCAACTGACCAGGTTTCCTGGAAGAAAATGATGTCATGGGATGAGATGTAAACTGCCCAATCGTCATTATCCAGGCGACCCCGTAAACCCGCTATATTCCAGGATGCTATTTTGATTTGGTTAGCAGGGATACTAGTGCAAGGGGTTACATGCTGAACTAAAATTCCTACCTCAGCTGGGAGGGGATTATGGGTATTGACAAGTGTTGTTTGTTGGACTGATGGCAGCGTTGGGCAAGCCACTCTAGAACCTTTCGTGGTGTGCATAATAGGGTCTGCCAGCTCCCTATTTGTGTTCACCCCCCGAGTCAGTCAACCTCCTCTAGGACGCCGAACATATTAGACGTAGGGACACCCTGCCACCAAGCACTCTGGCTTGGTCCCCCATTCCTAAAACCCCCGTTCCTGGACTTTTGAATTGTTGTCCAAGTCCCACCTGTCCTATGCTGTTTTCTAGGAGGGTAAAAGAAAGTGAGGGGTCTAACAACAACTGTCTGATCATCTTCGGAATGGGCCCATGAACAGAGGTGCTGTGCAGTGTGGGGGTCAGCAAAGGTCACCACTATACAGTCGCCCATGATGGATTTATGGCTCGGTCCGACCCATGGTACTCTTCGCACCATTAGTACCCGGCTTCTTTGGTGGCTTGGGAGCTGTCTATTTGTATTTAGCCAGTGTATTACCTTGTTTTTAAGGGACCAATGGTCCTCTTTTGCTAGTGGGTCAAGAGTTGGTACACCAGCTAATACAATGACATGTGAACTGGCTTCCGGTGGTAGATCAATATAGCCACCCCGGAAGTTGGGTCTACTAAGTTCAAGAGGTGGCTGGGTATTGAGGGATGACTGGTTGGGTTGCCGATCAGCTAAGGGCACAGGTTTTGAACGTGCCGTGTTCTGCTGGGGATGTGAGTCAGCCCCAGCGCGAGAGGCAGTGTGCTTAGGTTTGGGTGGCACTGAGGGCTCTTTCGGAGGGCAAGCCCTAAGATTTGGGATGGGAGTGATGTTATTCCCTATTTTTGTGCGAGGTTTAGGTACAGGTTTGGGTCTCAGAGAAGGAACAACAGGTGCATCTACTTCTAAAAGTTGTGGAGGTTGTAGAGGTAAAGCCTCCCCCTGAGAAAATCTAGCTTCCATCTGCTTGAGGCTAAGACTGGCCAATGTAACGATTGTCCTGTCCATCTCGAGCAGATGGTTTTCCATTCTGGAAAGTTTGAGTTCCAAGGGGGTGAGTAACTTCTTGAGTGTATCCCAAACAGTTTGTATAAATACCTCATCACCCCTCTTATCCCCCTCAACCCCGCTCAATCTTCCCTCCTTTGACCCATCTTTGCTCAAGCCAGGAAGAAATTCCACCTGTTGAACATTCGCAGCTCCCTCCAAGACATGGGTAGTAGCACTAACAGGCAAGTCTATGTATGTTTTGTCATTTGATTCCCCAGAAACAGAGGCGCCTAATTGGCGACGGCAATTAAAAAACTGGGCTCTCGCAATTTTAGCCTTTTTGCGGGCAAATGCAGACCTAGCCAAGCTTTTCATTTGCTGAGACGCCATTTTTGTAGCATTATTGTTAGCCTTTGCAGCAGCCCTAGGCGATTTACTCTTTGCCTGTAATCTTACACCAACCACAGGTTTGGGTGGCGCAACCTCCTCCGGAGGGTTTGATGGAAGGTCCTTCCCTTGGTCGTGTGGAGGCAAAGATGGGCAGTGATGTATTTCTGCCAGTGTAAGCAGGGGGCGAGGGCCTGTCGTGAGCTCAGGGGTAAGAGCTAGAGCAAGGTTGCCTAATGATGATTTTTTTGAGGAGGCGATGTTTAAAGACAGTTTACGGGCAGCATCAAGTTCAAGGGAGACCCTGTGTTGCATTTTATTAATTTCGGCGTCAATGGCCAGATTGGTCTTTGTTAAAAATTCATCCAGGGTCCCACTAGGTCTACTAAGTCCCCTAGCAGTTTTGCTGCGTGTGGCTCGTGTACACATGATAACAGTGGGGAACTATAACCACAGATGGAATGAAACTGACTCACGTGATGTTGGACAGCCGTAGAACCAAATGACGTGGCCCAGCCCAGACCTCTTAGACCTCGAACGGCCTCAAACGGCCCGCTCTTAGCCCGGTCTTCACCCCGGCCTTCGCCCCGCGTGCGTCCCGCGTGCGCGTAACTGTCACGGTTTATCTAGGGGATGGGCGGCTGGAGGGGGCGGGAAGAGGACCAGCTGCGGCCGATGAGCGCCGCTCAGCACGGTGGTCCTCGCAGTCCCGCCTCTGGCCTGGGTGTAGGGCTAAGCAATACTCTTGGCTTGTTGGTGCTTCAATGCACAGTCAGTGTCCCACGGGCCAAGTCCCAAACAGAGTTTAACGCCTGCGAGCGGCTCCCGCGGAGCGGGGGCCGCGAGGCGTGGATGTGGCGAAGCGGCCTGAAGCAGCAGGCAACCGGAACAGAACTCCTCGCAGGTCAGGAAGGAAAACCAAGCAGATCACGCTCCACAGTGATTTTATCAGCTGGAGGGGGCAGGAAGAGGACCAGCTGCGGCCGATGAGCGCCGCTCAGCACGCTGGTCCTCGCAGTCCCGCCTCTGGCCTGGGTGTAGGGCTAAGCAATACTCTTGGCTTGTTGGTGCTTCAATGCACAGTCAGTGTCCCACGGGCCAAGTCCCAAACAGAGTTTAACGCCTGCGAGCGGCTCCCGCGGAGCGGGGGCCGCAAGGCGTGGATGTGGCGAAGCGGCCTGAAGCAGCAGGCAACCGGAACAGAACTCCTCGCAGGTCAGGAAGGAAACCCAAGCAGATCACGCTCCACAGTGATTTTATCGGCTGGAGGGGGCGGGAAGAGGACCAGCTGCGGCCGATGAGCGCCGCTCAGCACGCTGGTCCTCGCAGTCCCGCCTCTGGCCTGGGTGTAGGGCTAAGCAATACTCTTGGCTTGTTGGTGCTTCAATGCACAGTCAGTGTCCCACGGGCCAAGTCCCAAACAGAGTTTAACGCCTGCGAGCGGCTCCCGCGGAGCGGGGGCCGCGAGGCGTGGATGTGGCGAAGCGGCCTGAAGCAGCAGGCAACCGGAACAGAACTCCTCGCAGGTCAGGAAGGAAACCCAAGCAGATCACGCTCCACAGTGATTTTATCGGCTGGAGGGGGCGGGAAGAGGACCAGCTGCGGCCGATGAGCGCCGCTCAGCACGCTGGTCCTCGCAGTCCCGCCTCTGGCCTGGGTGTAGGGCTAAGCAATACTCTTGGCTTGTTGGTGCTTCAATGCACAGTCAGTGTCCCACGGGCCAAGTCCCAAACAGAGTTTAACGCCTGCGAGTGGCTCCCGCGGAGCGGGGGCCGCGAGGCGTGGATGTGGCGAAGCGGCCTGAAGCAGCAGGCAACCGGAACAGAACTCCTCGCAGGTCAGGAAGGAAACAATCAATAAACATACAATATTTAAAAAGTCTATCATTCTTGTTTCCTCATAGTACACTCCCCGGACCACTTTCCGGTGCGCGTACCGAGCGCACCCCACGCAAAAAAAACGATTTTTTTTTTGCCCCGCGGGGCCCTTTTAAAGCCTCCACATCAAACCTAGGGGGTCAGGGAGGATCTACTATTCCCCCTTATGGTCATTTCCCCCTTTGTTTTGGCCTCCTCTTGTCACTCGATCCTACCGAGAAACAAGATGGCGGCCGCTCCGGACTGTTTAGAATGTTGACAGACACCGGAGAGCCAATCAGCTTCGCTTCGCGAAGTTCCGTTACGCGTCAGGTACGCGAACCGGAGCGCTACCCGGAGCGCTGTCACAGATATATATTTTTTTTTGAACGTTAATTTATCAAAATCCACTGGAGCACATATATTGAGACCTAGCAAAGGCACATTGGGCTAACAGTCCCTACAATTTTGCCAAGTTTCGTGCAAATCCATTCAGCCGTTCGAGCTAAAAGTGAGGCCAACCGCCCTATGGAAATTAACATGGGAAAAACGCATTTTGGGACCCCCATTTTTTCTCGGCCCCCCCTTGACGAAACCCCCTCAGATTTTCAGGGGCTGTTTAGAAACAAAATGTTCCATTTTCCTGAAAATTTCAGCCAATCTTGTCCACAAACACCAAAGTTATTAGACATAGAATTTTCAAAAATCCCATAGAGAAAAAATCCTAACTATATATACCTACTGGCGACCGCCAGTAGGTAATATATATATATATATGTATGTATATATCGAGTTCCTGGTACAATATTCCTTTTTGAAAAACCAGAGTCGAAGCCCAAGTAAAGTTTAAAGTGCTATAGATTTATTTGGCAGAAAAACAACCCCTACGCGTTTCGAGGTAAGCCTACCTCTTGCTCACGGGTGGAGTGCAAGTCAACGCGCCAAACTTTTAAAAAGAAAGGTACAGTGTTTACACAAACCACGTGATAGTCGACAATGAAGACAGACTGATCATGTTACATTGTTACTGCTGCTTTGCATTGGATCAAACGCATACTGATAAATGACAAATAATATGTTCAGCATTATAGTATTGCACAAACTGATATAAGCAGAGTTGTAAACAATGAATTTCTTAAAGGCAAACATGTGGCTTTTTTAGACCGATCCAATTGTAGGTCAAAATTAAGAGAAGCGTCAAACTAGGTTACAGACATGAAAAGGCATTATAGCCGCCACGGTTAAGACGTACTAGTTGTGATAAATATTACACACAGCAAACAAAAGGTCACACAATATTGAATCCATATTGCGCGTATTTGCAATAGTAAATAACGCCCAAGTGGGCATACACCATTAGATGTGTTGTAAAGTACGTATTTGACAGATTCATCATGAGGCCCCAGTGGGCAGGCATCCAACATCTGTAACAAGAGACAACAGGTATATTTTTAGCATGTATGTCCTCAACATCGACAATTGTTATACTGTGCATGTGCATATAAAATAAAACTCAGTTAAAAGTTAGCAGTGAACACCAAGGAGGCGGTGTCAGGGTAAAAACACTGATAGATCAGATGAAAGCACTATACACGGTTACAGTCAAATCAATGCCAGATTCAATCTCGAAGGTGGATTGCCAATTCTTCCCCGAGGTTGTGACCCACAGGTTGAATTGTATTGTATTTTATTATGTATTTGGACACAGTCAAGTACCACAAAATTTAACAAATTGGGATTCTGATTATGTTCTAGGGCAAAATGCCTCGCTACTGGGTACTGTTGGTTAAGATTTTTTATAGCCCTGAGGTGTTCAAGGACCCTGAGTTTGGCTTGTTTTGTCGTACACCCGATATAGAATTTTTCACAGGGACACTGTAATGCATAAATAGCATATTCGGTAGAGCAGCTGAGGTGTTTGGGGTTTGTATGTTCCTCCTGATCAGGTGAAAGTTTGATGGATTTACAGTTCTTACTTGTTTTACATGCTTTGCACCTTTTGCAAGGAAAAAATCCTTGTATCGCATTCTGTTTGGGGCGATCCTTGATAAGTGTGGTGCTTAGCATGTCTCTCAATGACTTGGCTTTTTTGTATGTAACTGACGGGGAGTTTTGTGTTACTTCCTGCAGATCTTTATCTAATCTGAGAACATCCCAGAAGTTTTTTCAACCCACGTCTAACTTCCCAAGATTGACAGTTATAAGTGGTTATGAAACGAATAGTTTCTTCTTGTTTACGCTGTTTGGGTATTAGGAGGTCCCTCCTCTCCATCTGGGCTACTTTTACTTCTGCTTGTTTGATAGTTTTCTTAGAATAGCCTCTGTCAGAGAACCTCTTCTTCATTAGTTCTTTTTCTCTCTCATAACTTTCAATTGTGCTGCAGTTCCTTTTGGCCCTAATGAGTTCTCCCAACGGTATGCTACGTATGAGTGTGGCAGGATGGCAACTATCTGCGTTAAGGAGACTATTTCCTGCAGTTTTTTTGCGAAATAGTGAGCTGGTAAGTGCCCCATCCTTAACTACCAGACTCACGTCTAAGAACTCAAGATGTGTTTGGCTCATTTGGCTTGTAAATTTGAGATTGAGATTATTATTGTTAATAATAGACTCAAACTCTTGTGCTTGATTGAGTGTGCCATTCCAGACACAGAAAATGTCGTGTATGTATCTTATCCATAGGATGGCGTGGGCACTAAAGTGGGAGATGTTGCTCACCACTAGCTCCTCCCACCAGGCCAGGTATAACCCTGCGAAACTGGGGGCAAAGCAAGTACCCATCGCCGTCCCACGGATCTGTTTGTTCATACGTTTGTTGAAGATGAAAAAATTGTTACTGAGGCATAGCCACATCATTTCAAGTAACATGTTGGTGTGTATTAGATGTGAGATGGAACGATTTTTTAAGAAATGTTTACACGCGTCGATACCCAGACATTGCGGTATGCTTGTATACAAGCTAACCACATCAAAGCTAATTAGCCAATATTCTGGTTGCCATGTAAAATTATCAATGATTCTCAAGAAGTCAGAGGTATCTCTGACATATGATGGTAGCGCTTGTACTGAAGGTTGCAAAAAATTATCTATATACCGGGAGGTATTTTCTAATAAGCTACCCACAGATGAGACTATAGGTCTCCCAGGTGGTGTCTCAATGTTTTTGTGCAATTTCGGCAGCAAATATAATGCCGGTATAACAGGATGTTTACATAACAAAAACTTGTACTCCTCATCTTCTATTGTACCCATCTCTTTCCAATTGTACAGTTTTTCATGATACATTTGTGTCATTTCATTGTATTCCTGTTTAGTCGCTGTGACATAGCTTTCCAAATCACTCAATTGTCTCTCTCCCTCCTTCAAATACATATCAAGGGGCCAGATGACCACATTGCCCCCCATATCGCTGTTTTTAATCACCACATCAGACCAACTTGTCATATCCTGTAATGCAAGAAATTGATTTCTGCTGAGATTCATATTAAGCTTGGGTCTTTTCTTTTCAATTCTGCGCATTTCAACCAACATCCCCTGTTCAAAAGTGTCAATGTAGGTATTTGCAATGTTGGGTACGAAAACAGATTTAGGTTTAAAACCACTCATACTACTTATATCAACTGTTTCAGTTTCAACCAGGTTCAGTATAGGATCATCTGAAATATTATCACAACCAGCTAATTCGTGGAAAGTTTGCAAAGTTTCAGCATCATTGAGAGTTAATCCACTCACTTTGTCTCGGTTTACGTCGTTCTTCAAACGTATTTTGCTGGAAAACCACTTTTTTAACTTTAGCTTTCAGGTAAACTAAAATAAGGGCAAAAAGAGAGACCTCTAGACAATACTTCTAATTGATCAGAAGTTAAAGTACGTTTAGATAAATTTACCACTGTTCTGGTCATCATTTCTTCGCAGATTTGCCCCTTGTGCGCATTCCCACCGGGCTGGCCACATTCTTGACGATTCCTCTTCCAGTTGCTTTGTTTCCTCCTCTGCCGCCTCTTCCACGATTTCTTTGAGGCGTGCCCACTTGACGTCCTTGTACCATCAGAGCGAGCTCGTTTAAAATTCTGTCTTTTGGGGCAATATTATCCTCCAATTCAGAAACATCGCTTTCACCAGACTCACTTTCAGTAACTACCAATGCGGTTTCATCTTCTGTGCTCACCGTGGCTTCCGTGATAGTTACATTTTTGCTGGCTGATTTACTCTTCCGCTCTTTTTTGGCAATATATATATATATATATATATATTCACTGAAAAAACCATAGGTTTCACACACGTTATAGTTAGGAATTAGCATTTAAAAAACCTTGCATATTCATTGAAAAAACCATAGGTTTTTGTCTTTAGTTATTTAAAAGCCCTCCGGTGGGCCCCAGGCACAATTCACAGCTTCCACAATGAAATGTTTTCCCATGCCGCTTCTACGTTGGTACAGTCACCTCCGTGCGGACCTGTCACCACATTCCAAACAGGCAGCCGCAATTTTCAGCTTCTTTAAATAAAGAGGTTTTGCAAACCTTTTCCTGTGAAGTGGCGTCTTTGAAACAGAGGCATCTTGGAGGAATATGTGCGCGGCGGCCTCAGCCGCGGAAGATGCACTGCCTGTTTGGAATGTGGTGACAGGTCCGCACGGAGGTGACTGTACCAACGTAGAAGCGGCATGGGAAAACATTTCATTGTGGAAGCTGTGAATTGTGCCTGGGGCCCACCGGAGGGCTTTTAAATAACTAAAGACATGGCAAACTTTGAACATTGGCGAAATAACGAGCCCTATCTGTGGGGAACAATTGAACTACAGCGCCCAGCATGCTCTCACTGCTCTCACTGGAGAGTGCATGCATTATGGGAAATAAAGAAATAAAGGGCTGTGGTTGTGCCGTTAATTGCCAGATCGCCGCCCCATGAGGAAGGAGCTTGTGGCTCTGAAACGCGTCGGGGATTGAGAAAACACAGCCGCAATTTTCAGCTTCTTTAAATAAAGAGGTTTTGCAAACCTTTTCCTGTGAAGTGGCGTCTTTGAAACAGAGGCATCTTGGAGGAATATATATATATATATATATATATATATATATATATATATATATATATATATATATATATATATATATATATATATATATATATATATGGTGCATTTGTGTGATGGATTTGTATAACCTGTAAAAATCTTACATTTCGTGGTAAAGGCATGCATGCTAAAGACATATGCATTGTAAATTTAATATTGATCAGTATTAACACTATACTTACACACACACATATATATTTGTATGAATGTATATATACATACACACACACCCCATACTCACTTTTAATGTTATAAATTTCCTTTCCACCCAAAAACTTACACCCACCCCATACTTAAAAAATTCCCTTTCTACCCAAAACCCTATACCCCCTAAACCCTAAAAAATCCCTTTCCACCCAAAGTCCCACACCCACAATAAACCCTGTAAATACCTTTGCAATCCCAAAAATCAATACCTACCCTAAAATTAGCCTTGCCACCAAAAAACCCACAGCCACCCTAAAATTACCCTTGCCACCCAAAAACCCATGTCCACCTTTAACCCTAAAAATAAATTTGCAGCCCAAAAACCTATACCCACCATAAAATTACTGTTGCCACCCAAACACCCATACCCATCCAAAACCCAAAAATTACCCTTGCCACCCAAACACCCACACCCACCCTAAACCCTAAAAAATTCCCTTTCCATCCCAAAACCCATACCCACCCTAAACCCTAAAATACCCTTGCAATCCCAAAAACCCACACCCACCCGAAATGATAAAATTATCCTTGCCACCCAAAAACCATACCTAGCATAAACACTCAAATTACCCTTTCTATCTAAAAACCCATACCCACCCTTAACCCTAAGAATACATCTGCTACCCGAAAACAAATACCCACCCTAAAATTACCTGTGCCACCCAAAAACCCATTCCCACTCAAAATGTAAAAAATACCCTTTGCCACCTAAAAACCCACACACACAATAAGCCTAATAATACCCTGCCACCCAAACACTCATACTCATGATACACTTGCCACTATATATGTCATAAACAAACCAAGAGTGCCATCTACTGGTCTCAGAAGGTAAATTTAAACAACGTATATTTTATAAGATTACATAAATAAACATAGAAAATGTAAAACTGTTAATTATTTTTACACAATGTTACACTCTATCAAATAAACAAATCAGACTGACTTAACTTACTATAGCAAAATAAACAACTAATCTCTTCATGCAGTTCGTTGTTTAGACAGGTTGTTGTTTAGACTAGGTAGTTATAATGCTGTAGTGGTTGAGGGATCGTGGTTCAGGCCCCTCTTTGTTAAAGAATAGTGGTAAAGGTCGTTTCCCAATCCTTACACCTGCTTCAAGCATGTGTAAGGTTTTGACGCAGCATAAGCTCAAAAGTGACTGAATGAAATATGATACATTTCACTCAGTCACTTTTAGAAGGCGTTGCTGCACCCCCTCCTGCACAGGAAAGCCTCCTTCTGGCACAGGGCTTTACAATGTAATGCACCCTCCAGATGCGTCACATTCTTAATAGCACACACCATGGCACATCTTTTGCACCACCACTGTGTCACAAAAGTGACACAACAGCTGTGTAAAAGAGGCACAAAGGGATTGTAAATCTGCACTAACACATACAAATTCACCCAGGCAGTTTCACCAGCAGCGCAAATTGAAGCATAGACTTGTAACATATTTATGTACATATGTTACATTCAAGTGCTCTGGACATATTACAATATACTATAGGTAAACCCCTTATAGATTTATGCTGTAGCACATCCTGATAGTTCTGCACTTTCACAATCTCCATACACTAGCAATATATTCATTCATTCATCTATGAACTACACATTCTTTCTGACAAACTTTTACACACTAACATAGAAATATAGTTCTTTCTTTGACCAGTGAAGGTAGTTCGAAAAAGAACTGTTTTTTCTGTTTTTAGTTTTCTATTTTTTGTGTGTTTTGTCAACAAGTTTTTTTTTAAACCAAAAAAATGGAACTGGAACCCAAAAAGTATCCAACAGGAACAAAAGAATGAAAATGAAAAAAAAAACTAATGTCGAGGATAGCGATGCTCCTGCATCCTGCGTTTTATCAGATCGATAGACGGATCCCTATAACACAAAAGTTTATCGCAATGAATGCATACAATTTTAACGTCAGCAAAATCAGAATCAATTTGTGGATGTGGACTGCTTGCTGAAAATTCTGCTGCAGTAGTTGATGTGCTTGGTGCAGAAGCAGGTGGGTTCTCCTGCAACCTCTGTGTTGCAGCTCAAGAAAAGTTATTGAGGTGCAAGTTCTTCACATATCGCACCATATTTGTGGTGCCAAAGGTGTATTTTTTGATGGATCACCCTTTGAAAGAGTTGTTTGGCAAATTTTACAGGTTACTTTTGGGGCATTAACCTTTTTTTGCCCTTCTGGAAAAGTAAAAATTGCCAAATTAGAGCTTCTTTCCTCTTCTTTGGAGGTTCTTCAGGAGAGAAATATTCCTCTGAAGAATTGCTGGAAGATGTGTCCATTGCTGATATTATGGTAATCTTCCTTCTATTTGATAGGATTCTCAGAACAGATGCTTCTTCTTAGAAAGACAAAGTAGAATGATTAAAATGGGACGGAACTTTCAACAATTGGAATAGAAACTATTATGAATCAATCAAATCCCATCTTTTAAAGTCACATGGTTTTGCGTACGCTTACGATGAGCTTACGGTGCTCCTACGATGCGAATACACATAAAGTTCCACCACAATTTGTGTAATTGCTTTTAAAAGCAATTTACAATTGTTTAAAGTTTAAAAAAACTATTTTTATAACTATTCTACATAATGTATTTTGTTAGTATGTTCATTAAATACATAAATATATCTTTTTAAACAATTAAAACATTTGTGCCTTTCGCCTTACGGGGCGCCGTACATGACGTCACATGGAAGCTTTGATGCGACGAGTAACATCGAAGCGTATTCGTACTGCATGCGCGAGTACACGCTGAGAATGATTAGCAATACAAACTATGGTGCAATCACTCTCGCATGTCAAATCAGACACAGAGCGCGCTACGAGAATGGTTACAAGTGGTCACTCATTGGAGATCGGATTCTGGGTCTGCCTCTGCGCACATGAAAACCCCGCCCCGTCTCTCTCTGTTGTTAATTATTGGTGCACACACTCACACTTGTGCAGTGCACGCCCGCCCACACTTTCCCACATATCACCACGTACCTTTTTTGCTATTACTAAGCCTGGAACCGAATACATTAACCAATCAGAGGTCCCCCAGGTCCATCATTCTTCTAGACCGCGAAAAAGCCACCAATAACAACCCTGAACTTACTTTGGTCAGCCCCCGCGTTTCCCACATAAAACAGATAGTGACCTAACCACGCTCTCTTTTGCCTCCCCTCCAGTGACAGACAGACTCTCATCGTCGTCGATTGTACTACGAACTGTTTACTCAAGCGGAGGAGGACTTGTGACACTCAACGTGGTGTTACTGCTGCTGCCATCCAGCCAGGCCACCATAGCCGCAGTGGCGGCATCGCCCGAGCCCACCCACCCAGGCCCAGCCAAAGCCCCAGCCTTTGAAGACAAGACAAAAGACAACAGAAGCAAAGGTAGGAGAAGCCGTCACAACATCACCCTCCACTGTAAATTATACCTGCATCATAGTATTTTTTTTTACTGTATCTCGTGGCCCTCTAAGCTCTGGTTTCCTTTATATTTGTGCGACAAATACTTTGTACTTCATTGTATTTGCTCCCTCCTAGTCCTCTCATCACTTTTAATAGTTATTACTGCCTCACGTGGCCTTCCCAGGCCTCTATTAATATTCATCATATATAATTGATCATAATATTTCCTTCTGCGTTACGGAACCCTCCTAGGCCTTTTCTAAATGAATTATACGTGCATGAATTTCTGTGTCAGATTTTTGAAGTGGCACGTGCTTTAGCCTGTATTCTTATAAATTGTGCGCTCATAATAGTATTATTTTTTGACTGCGTCATGTGCCCCTCCTAGCTCTGTTTTGCTTTATTTTTTTGCTCCATGTGCTTTGTCCTTCATCGTATTTGTTCTCTCCTAATCGTCCTGTAACTTTTAATATTTATTGCTACCTCACGTGGCCTACCCAAGCCTCTATTCTAATTGATCGTATATGGTTGATCGTACTATTACCTTCTGCATCACGGTACCCTACTAGTCCTTTTCTAAATAAATTGTGCGTGCATGAATTTCTGTGTCGGATTTTTGAACTGTACCCCGTGATTTCGCCTGCATTGGTCCATTTTGCTTTACTTTTCTGCGGCACATGCTCTGTGCTTCATCGTATTTGCTCCCTCCTGATCCTCCTGTGACTTTTAATATTTATTACTACCTCACGTGGCCTTCCCAAGCCTCTATTCTAATTGATCGTATATGGTTGATCGTAATATTACCTTCTGCGTCACTGGACCCTACTGGGCCTTTTCTAAATGAATTGTGCGCACATGAATACCTGTGTAGTAGTTTTGAACTGTGCCCTGTACTTTAGCCTGTATTTGTCCAATTTGTGTATTCAGATTAGTATTAATTTTTTACTGCGTCACTTCGCGCTCCCTTCTCTGTTTTGCTTTCTTTTTGTGCTTCACGTGCTTTGTAATTCTTCATATTTGCTCCCTTCTAATCCTCCCATGACTTTTAAGATTTATTGCTACCTCACGTGGCCTTCCCAGGCCGCTATTCTAATTGATTGTATAGGGTTGATCGTAATATTACCTTCTGTGCCACGGGCCCCCACTAGGCCTTTTCTAAAGAAATTGTGCGCGCATGAATTTCTGTGTAGTATTTTTGAACTGTGCCCCGTGCTTTAGCCTGTATTGCTCCAATTGTGCATTTATATCAGTATTATTATGTTTTTACTGCGTCACGTGCCCCTCCCAGCCGTTTTGCTTAATTTATGTGCTCCATGTGCTTTGTACTTCATCGTATTTGCTCCCTCCTAATCCTCCCGGGACTTTTAATGTTTATTGCTACCACACGTGGCCTTCTAAGGCCTCTATTATGGTTGATCGTGATATAACCTTCTGCGTCACGGGGCCTACTAGCCTTTTCTAAATAAATTGTGCATGCATGAATTCCTGTGTAGTATTTTTGAACTGTGCCCCGTGCTTTAGTCTGTATTGTTACAATTTGTGCATTCATATTAGTATTATTTTTTACTGCGTCACGGTTTCCTCCCAGCTCTATTTTCCTTTTTTTTCACCCATGAACTTTAAAATGTAATACTGCCTCACATGGCCTTCTCAGGCCTGTTTTCTTACATATTGTGCTTTCATAAATATATATGTTGCATTTTTGTGCTTTGTGTTTCAACAAACGTACCCTCTCCTAATCATCATATTTGCTCCCTTTTAATCCTCCACTGACTTAACATTTCTTGCTTCCTCACGTGACCGTTAGTTGCTTTTTTCTGTGCTCTAGTTGGCCTAAGAAACTTTTACCTCCTCAGATTAGCATCGTTTTAATTCATAATAATTGTTGCATTTATAACTTGGACACTACGGTGTTGTTCTAGCCCTTTACTTGGCTTAGGTTACCTAACCATTTTTCCTTCTATTGTACATCTTTTAATAACATGCTTTCACCAAAATACATGTTTTCGACACTTCACCGCTTCATGGTCAGTCTTTAAATGCAATGCTGCCTTTTTTGAAAGTGTAATGGTAATTGTTTGTCCATGATTAAAATGTTACTCTTGATAGTTATGTATACCAAGGCTGCTCATGTACATGCTACAACTGTGCCACCCACACAAGAAACTCTAAATATAAAAATAAAGCCTATCACTGTAAGCTTGAGCGCCCTTTGTTAAACTGTCATGTTTTCAAACTGCATCCATTTGACAGGCCTTACCTCTGTATTTGTATAGACTGTACTCTATATCCCTCGCTTAAACTTTCGGCACACAACATATTTTTCAAACTACTTTAATATAAAAAAAAATATTTTGGATTAACTGTTTGTGTTTAAGAAACTTTTATGTTAGGTTGTTAAACTAATTTCTTCTTTAACAAATATTACTTTTTGCAAAATTAATTTGCAGGAAGAATAACAAGTAATAATTCACCAGCACCTGATCAATCTTCACAACGTGATCAATCTTCACAACGTGATCAATCTTCACAACCTGTACCAGGTACACCACGTTCTGCTACATGTAAATTGTGTATACTATACCTAATAGCATATGATGTACATATTGGTTCCTCTTTAGAAGCTCTTGTGCTTTCATATATTTTTACAAATAATCAATACCTTCCTCTCAAACATATGTCTCTCAAAACCAAATATATGTATATTTTCATTCCTATTACAATAATCTTTCAATAATAATTTCCCATCAATATGTGTACTAAAATTCTCTACTCGGAAACCTATGATTGGTTTGACATTCTTGTTCCACTTTTGCTCAAAATATACATTTGTTATTATGTTTTCAGTTTGCAGAATGCTACCCAACTCAGTTGCCAGTAGCCCAGGTTTTTGCTAATGTAATATTTCTGAAGAATTATGGACTAAAAATTGCAATGAACCTAATGGACTCATCACGTTTGACTTTAAATAATAATATGACACAAGTTGTGGGTTTCCTATATGGTCTCCCCATCTTGGGACATTCTAAGTCTGTATATCCAGTGTATAATCCTATTGGTTGGAAGAGCTCAAAAGATGGTATTTACGTACCCACCCACCAGGGTAACGATAATATTCAAGACCAAAGAAGGCCCTGAACAAAAATTATTAGAGCCACACCAGAGCACACTCTATCATTATATCTGTAATCCTAAACACAACCCAGGCCAGTCCAGAGAACAGAGATCACTGTGGAGCAGTCTCCCACCAGAAGTACACTAGTGGAGACTACCCCACAGTGATCTCTGTTCTCTGGACTGATCTGGGTTTGTGTTTAGGATTACAGATATAATGATAGAGTGTGCTCTGGTGTAGCTATAATATATGCATTTAACTTTAACATTTCAATGATAAATAAGGTCTCACACTCTAGTGTTGTCCTCAACATTGGATTCTTCTTTATTTTCTTTTTTCATACAAAATCATTACTTTTTAACATAGTATAGTAAGATATTGTCATTATAGTTCTGAATTTTCAATATTGTTTATAGTAAAGCCATTTGAATATCTTTCCAACAGTTGTAACTGTCTCTAATCCTGTATCTAAAAACACCAAGACTCATGCATAATATATTGCAAACTAAGGTCCTCATTAGGATTGCGGTTAATCCGCATCCTCCGGGCCGGCGGAAGCCACCGCCGGCCCGGAGGATGCGGATTAACCGCTACGGACAGAAAAAAAGACCCCGCCAGATTAGGATGGCTGGGGGATCTTTTTTCCGTCCGCCGTTTTTCCGCCGCAGTCGCCTTCCGACCGCAGCGGAAAAGCTCTAACATGGCTGGGGGAGTCTATCAGACACCGCCAGCCATATAAGGATGGCGGCGGTCCTATGCCTTTCCACGGCGGCATTTCCTCCGTGGAAAGGCATACAGACTTTTCTTTGGGGGCCCGTTTTGGGCCCCCAGGAGTGAAGGGGGTTGGGGGGTGCACATAGGGGGTACCTATGATACCCCCCTGCCTTTGCGTGCACAAAGCGGCAGGCACCACGCGGTGCCTGCAGCTTCGTGCACGCAAAGGTATACATGCTTTATTTAACATTGCGGTACAAAAGGGGGTGGTGATGGATGGAGCATCTGAATGAATCAAACACTCACACCCAGTCAAAAGATCTGGGTTTAATCCATCACCGTTCTTTAGCCCACTCTGCCACCCCAGTTCAGACATGGCTCTATGCAAATCAGTCTGAACCTGTGCCTCATGGGAACAGTCCAGCCTGAACTGCCAAGCCACGTCTTCCCTGGACCGGAAACAAGCCTCCGAGGACCGGTTTCTGGCATTCCAGCCGTCTTCAGCCCGGATTGCTTGAATCCAGTGGCAAAGTGAGCAAGGGACTCACATCTGAGCATACCCTGCCACACTTATGACGGCCAAAAGTGGTACGAAAGGGGGTGGTGAGGGACGGAGCATCTGAATGAATCAAACACTTACACCCAGTCAAAAGATCTGGGTTTAATCCATCACCGTTCTTTAGCCCACTCTGCCACCCCAGTTCAGACATGGCTCTATGCAAATCAGTCTGACCCAGTGCCTCATGGGAACAGTCCAGCCCGAACTGCCAAGCCACGTCTTCCCTGGACCGGAAACAAGCCTCCGAGGACAGGTTTCTGGCATTCCAGCCGTCTTCAGCCCGGCTTGTTTGAATCCAGTGGCAAAGTGAGCAAGGGACTCACGTCTGAGCATACCCTGCCACACTTATGGCGGCCAAAAGCGGTACAAAAGGGGGTGGTGATGGACGGAGCATCTGAATGAATCAAACACTCACACCCAGTCAAAAGATCTGGGTTTAATCCATCACCGTTCTTTAGCCCACTCTGCCACCCCAGTTCAGACATGGCTCTATGCAAATCAGTCTGACCCTGTGCCTCATGGGAACAGTCCAGCCCGAACTGCCAAGCCATGTCTTCCCTGGACCGGAAACAAGCCTCCGAGGACCGGTTTCTGGCATTCCAACCGTCTTCAGCCCGGTTTGCTTGAATCCAGTGGCAAAGTGAGCAAGGGACTCTCGTCTGAGCATACCCTGTCACACTTATTGTGGCCAAAAGCGGTCCAAACGGGGGTAGTGATGGACGGAGCATCTGAATGAATCAAACACTCACACCCAGTCAAAAGATCTGGGTTAATCCATCACCGTTCTTTAGCCCACTCTGCCACCCCAGTTCAGACATGGCTCTATGCAAATCAGTCTGACCCTGTGCCTCATGGGAACAGTCCAGCCCGAACTGCCAAGCCACGTCTTCCCTGGACCGGACACAAGCCTCCGAGGACCGGTTTCTGGCATTCCAGCCGTCTTCAGCCCGGCTTGCTTGAATCCAGTGGCAAAGTGAGCAAGGGACTCACGTCTGAGCATACCCTGCCGCACTTATGGCGGTCAAAAGCGGTACAAAAGGGGGTGGTGATGGACGGAGCATCTGAATGAATCAAACACTCACACCCCAGGCTCTCCACACCACTGGAGTCAAGCTATCCAGGCTGAAGAAGGCTGATAGCCAGAAACCCATCCTTGGATGCTTGATTCCGGTCTAGGAAAGACATGGCTTGGTAGTTTGGGCTGGACTGTTCCCATGAGGCACAGGGTCAAGGCTGATTTGCATATAGCCATTGTCTGACCTAGGGTGGTGTGGAGTGCAAAAAAACGATGGATTTAGGCCCAGATCTTTGTACTGGGGTGAGTGTAAGACATTGTTCTGCATTCTGTCCATCAACTGTGTTTTTTGTTATTTAACATTGCGGCGTATGCTGCTTCAAGCAGCACCCGCCGCAATGTTAAATATACAGGATGTGACCGCCAGGGTGGTGGTCACATCCTAATCTGCACGGAGGGACCACCGCTGCCCCTGCGGATGGTCCCTCCTACTCTGGGGTGGCAGACGGACGCAGGTCCGTCCGCCATCCTAATGAGGCGCCACATTTTTAATTGTTAGCATTGCTGGTATAAAGTCCTAATGTACATCTTTTTTTTACATTTAAAGTCTGTTGAAAAGGTATTGTTGTCTGCAACCAAGGTACTTCAACGACATACGTGCAAAAGTTAATGTTAAGTACCTTCAATTACTGTAAATGCGGAATATAAACATTAAGTAATATAAGTCCTTGGAGCCTTTAGAACACATCAACTCTAGATCACATTTCTCTAATACAGGAACTATGTTACTCTCAATCAGATAACTGAGGCATTTGCAAAGGTCTTTTGAAAGTTACGTCTATCATGTTGCAAAGCTGGCTATGCACCCTTCAAATTAAAGGAGTCATTACCACGTTTCCACTAAGTGTTGAGAGATCACTATATTTACCATTCAAATACATATAAAGTTTTCATTTCAAAAAGCTATTGACCTTTAAACAATGCAATGTTAATAACAAGTTACTTTTCACTATCTTCCCAACACGCCCAATGTTTCGAATGCAGCAGATGACTCCACCTTCAATTTATAAAACAAAATGTAAATCTTACTTACCTTTTACTGTTTATGTATGTATTTTTTGTGTTTTTAAGTAACATATGATCGCATGCAAAATGTCTAATTATATATTTGCATACTCCTGCAATCTAGTGTTATTCAGATTAACATGAAAACTAATGTTGAGACAACTTCTTTCAGCTGTCATGATTTGCACAATCCTTTTAGAGTTGGACCACACTCCCAATAACATTCGACTTAATTTTCTTTTTGAAATTAAGCAATTATTTTGTTTGGGTGTTGAAATATAAATATAAATCTTCCTCCTCTTTGAAGATCAACAAGCAATACCGCTCCTCTACACAGTATTGTTCAATGGTAGTCCAAAAAGTAGTGGTAATTCCACTACCACTAAGGTAGACATCTGACAATAGTATCTATGATCTAGTTACACCACTATTCTATGGTCATAAACCAAAAGGAGTGTTTAGACTCAACAAAAAGAACAATTATGCACTTTTTATGCTGGTACAGTATTACTTCTAAACACCCTTTCACTCCTTCCTTCCATACATTCAAGAAAGATTTTATGGATTTACATATATAGTCTTTCAGGTCTCTATATCTCTAATGTAAAACAAGCATACTTATTTTTCTTTTCCTTTGTCACTGACATATGTATCAGTCACTCCTATGGTAAGCCTTTACAATCCTGAATGCTGAGTGCTATGTTTTGTTTGAAAGGATGCCCATACATGACCAAACTAACTTTTCTTTAGCTACATAGAAACATGCAGTTTAACCTGTCAAAAACTTTGAAATACTACCCTCCCACTAGTCCTAGAGGTGGATGTAGAATTTAACCGTTCTTCATAAAATAGAATTGGATGTCACTAAGTACAAAGTATTCTGTATTATGGAAGCCCTAATGCGTCCCTTAAAGATTCAAGTGAAGTCCAAACACATACTAACTGAAACACACCAACCATTAGTAACCTGTAAAATTTGCCAAACAACTCTTTCAAGGTGTGAACAATCCAAAATATACTCCTTTGGCACAGCAAATATAGTACAAAACACATAAACCATTTGCACCCCAACAACTTTGCTTGAGCTGCAGCACGGAGATTGTAGGACAACCACTTGCTGCTGCACCAAGCACATCAACAGCTGCAACACCATCTTTAGTAAACCGTCCATACTCGTATATCAACCTCATCAAAAACAAGAAACGGGAGCATCGCTGTCCTCAACATTAGTTATTGGAAATTTATCAAGCTTTTTTGTTGTAAAAACGACCCCGTCCGAAGGCAGTTGAAAATGTGACACTTGCTGCCTTTCTTGGCTGGGGTTATCAATTATTCTTGAATTTCATATTCTGATTCAAACTTGTGGCCCTTTATTGAGTCATTTTGTTGTACCTACTACCCCGGCTGAATGCAGTGGTAAATTTGGACACTTACTGCCTTTTTTGGCTGGGGTTATCAATTATTCTTGAATTTGATATTTTGATTCAAACTCGTGGCCCTTTATCGAGCCTTTTTGTTGTACCTACTACCTTGGCCGAAGGCAGTGGTAAATTTGCACACTTGCTGCCTTTCTTGGCTGGGGTTATCAATTATTCTTCAATTTCATATTCTTATTCAAACTCCTAGCCCTTTATCGAGCCTTTGTGTTGTAACTACTACCCCGGCCCAAAGCAGTGGGAAATTTGCACACTTGCTGCCTTTCTTGGCTGGGGTTATCAATTATCCTTCTTGTAATACAAATTCAAAGTACAGGCCCTTTATTGACCCTTCTTCGTAACTATTACCCATCAATGGCAGTAGGTAATTTGTGCACTTCCTGCCGTTCATGTATAATAAAAAGCTTAATAAAAGTCTACCAATATTAAAAAAGAGCCAGTATGGTCTATGGTTATCAAATCTTCTATTTCTTATCCTAATTCAAAGTACAGACCCTTTATTGAGCCTTCTTCGTAACTACTACTCGTGAATGGCAGTGGATAATTTACACACTTGCAGCCTTTCTTATTTTTTCACATTATTCATCTTCCACTCAATCAACACATCATCTACACATACATACACCTACTTGCTGCCTTTCTTGGCTATGGTTATCAACTGTAGTTCTGTTTCATATTCGTATTGAAAATGCAGGCCCTTTATCAAGCTTTTTTATTGTAACAACTACCCTGGCCGAAGGCAGTGGGAAATTTGCACACTTGCTACCTTTCTTGGCTGAGATAATAAATTATTGTTGAATTTCATATTCTGATTCAAAATTGAGGCCCTTTATTGAACCTTTTTGTTGTAGCTACTACACCGGCCGAAGGCAGTGGGAAATTTGCACACTTGCTGCCTTTCTTCACTACTGTTATCAATTATTCTAAAAGTAACTACAAACTCAGGAACAATATTTTCATTTCCAAACAAATTACAAAGTAATCGTATCTGTAAAACTTCTTTGCCATCTTCAATCATTTTTCCAATTCTTATATCTTGTAGAATACTTCCACAATCACCATCATTTGCTTGTCACATGTTTGTAATAAATTCCTTTTATTCAAAATATAACCAAATATTAACATTTCCAATGCTACATTACATAGTTTACTTATACTACCTATGGAGCATGACAACAAATTATAATACCACAAGCTACCTGCAGAAGCTTGTTGTGAAGACTCTTGAAGGAAATGAAACTTCTCAATATTGATGACATACGCATGGTATCAAACTTAATGCTTGCCTTTGTGCATTTAAGAATGCAACAAATTCTTAAAAAAGAGTATGACATATTACTTTCACTTATTTAAAACAGGGACAATTGTACTATGTCCTCAGATTCTATTAACTGAACAAAATAGCATACATTGATATTTGTCAAGTACTACCTTCGATATACATTGCAAACAGAAGACTTCAAAAGTTCAATTCAGCTTTGCATGTAAATTTCTCTTCAGTTTGTGTACTGAGAACTACCTTCAATCAATTCTGCACTCAGTAGAATTGACAACTAGATACCAACAGCGCCTGCACTACAGAAAACATTCAACACAATTTTCATTTACTTAAAACAGAGACAATTACACAATGTCCTCAGATTTTCTTAAAGTTTGAACAGTAGGAAATTCAGCCTTCATTTTTTTAGTTTAGAGATATTTCTACAGTATGACTTCAGATTTTGTTTAAATAAGTGACAAAAAGCATTCCTCCATGTCTGTGTCAACTACTGCTTTCGATCCACACTACGGACAGCTGGGTTCACAACTTGAATTCAGGTTTCCTTCTACATTAAGGACAGCATTGTATTCAGCCTTGCTTTTCTTAAGGCACAGACAATTATACTGTGTCCTCAGATTCTGTTAACTGTGACAAAATAGCATTCATCGATCTTTCTGTCAACAACTGCCTTCAATCAACACTGCGGACAACTGTGTTCACAACTTGAATTTAGCTTTCCTTCTACATTAAGGACAGCATTGCATTCAGCCTTGCTGTCCTTAAGGCAGAGACAAATTTACTTTGTCCTCAGATTCCATTAACTGTGACAAAATAGCATTCATCGATCTTTGTGTCAACAACTGCCTTCAATCTACACTGCGGACAGCTGGGTTCACAACTTGAATTCAGCTTTCCTTCTACATTAAGGACATCATTGTTTTCAGCTTTGCTTTCCTTAAGGCAGAGACAAGTATACTGTGTCCTCAGGTTATGCAAACTGACAAAATAGCTTTCATCGATCTTTGTGTCAACAACTGCCTTCAATCTACACTGCGGACAGCTGGGTTCACAACTTGAATTCAGCTTTCCTTCTACATTAAGGACAGCATTGTATTCAGCCTTGCTTTCCTTAACGCAGAGACAATTGTACTCTGTCCTCAGATTCTATTAACTGTACAAAATAGCATACATCAATGTTTGTGTCGATTAGTACCTTCGATCTATATTACAGACAGTTAGGTTCACAACTTCAATTCAGTTTTCCATGTAAATTTCTCTTCACTATGTATGCTGAGAAGTGCCTTCAATTAATTCTTTGCTCAGTAGATTTCACAACTAGATACCAACAGCGCCAGCACTACAGAACACATTCAATTTAGCCTTGCTTTATTTAAGGTAGAGACTAATGGATTTTATATCTTCCGATTTTGTAAAAGAATGTCACAAATAGCATCATCTATAACTTTGCTCACTAGAACCTTTATTCTACACTGTGGACAGACGGGTTCACTACTTCAATTCAGCTTTCCTTCTACATTAAGGACAGCATAGAGTCCAGCCTTGCTTTACTTAAGGCAGAGACAATTGTATTCTGTCCTCAGATTCTGTTAACTGTACAAAATAGCATTCATCAATTGTGTGTAAACAACTGCCTTCAATCTACACTGCAGACATCACAGTTCACAACTTGAATTCAGCTTTGCAATTAAATTTGTCTTCTATATCTGTGCTGACAACTGCCTTCAATCTATTCTGCCGTCAGTAGAGTTCAAAACTTGATACCAGGAGCTCTACTACTACAGAAAACATTCAATCCAGCCTTGCTTTATTTAAGGTAGTAACTAATGGATTCTATGTCTTCCGATTTTGTAAAAGAATGTCACAAATAGCATTCATCTATAACTGTGCTCACTAGAGCCTTCAATCTGCACTGCGGTCAGCCGGGTTCACAACTTGAATTCAGCTTTCCTTCTACATTAAGGACAGCATTGTATTCAGCCTTGCTTTCCTTAAGGCAGACACAATTGTATTCTGTCCTCAGATTCTGTTACCTGTACAAAATAGCACACATCAATGTTTCTGTTGATTAGTACCTTCGATCTACATTACAGACAGCAGGGTTCACAACTTCAATTCAGTTTTCCATGTAAATCTATGTGTGCTGAGAAGTGCCTTCAATCAATTCTGCGATCAGTAGAGTTCAAAACTAGATACCAAGAGTGCCAGCACTACAGAAAACATTCAATAGAATCTTGATTTACTTAAAACACAGACAATTGCACAATATCTTCGGATTTTCTTAAACTACGAACACTAGGAAATTCAGCCTTCATTTATTTAATGCAGACAAATTTCTACTATAAGTGCTTCCAATTTTGTTTAAATAGGAGACAAAAACCATTTGTCTATGTCTGTTATCAACTGCTTTCAATCTACACTGCACAAGGAACATACAAGCTCACCACCAAAGATATTACTTACTCAGCGCACCATAAATCATCACAAACAAGAGTGAACAAGTTTATGTCACAGTGACACATACTGTCCCTATTAAATGGAATTAATGCAGAATTCAATAAACAAAAGACATTACTTCAATTACTGTACCTCACCCGGACCACACATCATCGCAGGGTATGTTCAAGCTCAGCACCAAAGGTATTACTAACTCAGTGCACCATAAATCATCACCATGTGACCGAACTGAATGAGATGACTTATTTAGAAAAAAATACATCATACTTTTTTTTTTTTTTTGGTCAGCACAGTGAGGGAAGTTTATTATGACTGTGCAGCATAAGGTTTTGTATTGACAGTTTTGTCCACAAGTGCTGATGTTGCCTTGATCTTATTTGCGATTTCTACTTATGCTGCTGGAGCTGTACAACTGCACACGTCTTTTTCAATTACGATGAAGTGACCTATATGTATTCTAATCACCACAAACTGCTGTATCAAACTCATCCAGCGGAGCGTTTTCAGCCATCGCATCATTGACATCTGTTCGTCGTGAAGACATTGGGGTGTACAGAATTCTTGAAGTAGAAGTCAGTAATGGGCCTACACCTGATCTACTGGACATCCCTATTCCGCGAGAACCTGCTGGTGCTGCGGGGGCCGGAACTCCAGAAAAAGTTCTTCCACTAAACCCTCCAATAGATGCTGTATCCATCACATTCTGTGCCATTCCTTGAGCCAGGAGATCATCGGCTTTAGAATATCGATTAGACATTGAGGGCTTTTCTGAAGGAGAGGGCCGGTTTGTTAGAAACCAACCCACTGCTGGGGGCGTGTTCAGAGGAACATGGCGGAGGGCTGACGCCGTCAGCGGGTGCTCCGATCCGGCCGGGTGTTCTCCCAACGTGAAATGCGGTTCACAGGGGAATCTTACACGGTGAGCAGATGATTATAACTCTCAACCCTGTGTGCAACTCTTTTTGCTAAATCCTCTGCATTCTTTTTTTTCTTTTTTTCTTTTCATACCTTTCACCCCATCTCTTCATTGTTGACCCACTCCTGCTCCACTCAGGCTTTGCAAGATACTGTGAGGCGCCACGAGCCCCACCTGCCTCTACGCCTGCACCGAGGAAACCGGCGTCCGGCACTAGGACCAAGGGAAGCCTGCAGGAAGCCCAATCCCAATGGTGTTTACAGCCAGCAGTAAACCTGTGGAACTAGCGGTGAGGGTGTCGGGGGGAACGGCAGCAGCATTGCAGTCAAGGTACAGGCGAGAGCAGGGGCGCAAGACCCCGAATGGAAACGTGAGAATTGGCCGATCTAGACTCTGGCACAGGGTAAGGTTGGTGCTTGCGAGGGTCAGTTATCGTACTTCTGCTGGAACGTATCCTTTAAGGTTAGTTAAGTCAGAGAGGGGCGATGTGCTGGGAGCCTCTGGGGGGTTCAAACATGATAATGGGATACCTGCAGGATATTTTGATTTTGGGCTCCATCTAAGTGTACTTCTTAATAAACCCCCTCACGCTGTGTCTGCCCTCGCCTCCCTGCATCTGAAACCATGGAAGGGGATGAGCTCGGTTATTTCTCAATTCTCTAGCTCACTACGTTCAGCTCACCCTGGAGCTTTAGGTGCTTTTCCACCTATATCAGAAAAAAGCAGTAACGAAGTAACAACTATACCCCCAGTCTCTAAAGCCTCTGCGGCTCCTAGAGCAGGGAGCACTAGGAACAGGTATCAGCTCAGATCTAACTCAGAGCTATATAAGGTGGGTCTCCATGCGGCAGGCGCCTTGTCAGAATCTGGGATAGTAGCGTTCTCATCTAAGGGGCAGAAGAAGGAGAAGAAAAGGAAAAATTCAAAGGTCGGGACTGGGGAGCCCTAGCAGAGACTGCAGAAGAACCTGCCCCTACAAGGCAAACCGACTCCCTCACTGAAATCTTATTTTAAAATCTTGGAGCAGGCTATGGACTCTAAGGGAGGCAACTCACCCCTCTATCTTCCCCCTCTACGTCAACATCAAAGGGTTCTCCGCCTGCCGTACATATCCCGGCCCAATCACTAAAAGGCTCTACTCCTACCTCACAAACCTCTGCTTCTGCTAAGGCCCAGAGGACGATACCTGTAACTAATAGATATTCGGTTTTGGGTTGCAATTTGGAAACAGAAGAGGCTCCACTAGTAGATGAGGAGGCTCCGCATGCTACTGTAGTGTAGTTCCTAGTTTCCCAATAGGCTCTGCGCATTGGAATAACATAAACAGCAGTGTAGACGTAGGACTGAGGTCATCTAGCTCTCTACTGACTATGTTATACTTAATTTAGGTTTGCGCCAGCTGGCTCAGAGGTCACTGGAAACTTTCTTGAATGAACAGGGATGGACAACCTTCCCTGGCTCAGACAAGAAGGGATTCAGTTTCCGACAACCGCATAAACATGACAACTTTGCTCCCTCAGAATAAGAGTATATCTCTAGAGTCGTGTGAAAACAATAGACAGCTATTTCACTCAGTCAGCAGTGCATACTTAGTTTCACCAGAATGCAGAGAAATAGAGAGACGGGCGTTTTCAATAAAAAGGTGTTATTTATTGAGCAGTCTTCCTTCTCATGCAAGAGAAATGAATTGCCACAATTGCAATACTTAAAGTAAAGTAAAGTGCGTACAGTAAAAGTAGTATTATGAAATAATACTGTAAAAGCATTGATAAGGGTTCTTAGCCATATGATACTTTAAAATGGATAAAATATATACATACACAAATACATTGACTAAAAGGCTCAACTGTTGCTTCTAACTAAGCCTACCCCGGTGTACCTGACCTAA